>NC_140233.1:4015000-4167500 GCF_951802725.1 Rutilus rutilus
CCACCTTTGACCTTAATGTGTTCCAGGCGCACGTGTGAAACTGGAACAACAGAACAAATGATTTTGGATTGTAATGCATGTAAGTGTTCGGTGTCTGAGAGACGATGTTGAAGAGATGTGTTGTGAAAACTAAGACCACATTGTGCTTTCTTAATCATTTCCATGTAGTTTCCTGCTGAAAAATACAAACAAGGTTTGGTGGTCTTAGCTGGCTTATATGGTTTAGATGTTCTTTTGTTGTACACAAAATAAACATAAACCGTTCTTTCTATTCCTACACACTTAAGAATAAAAAATATTTATCAGCATTATGGTTCCGTGCGGAATCTTTAACACTAGGAAATAAATGGTTCTTTTAAGAACTGTTCCTTAAAGTTTCAAGAACCTTTATTTTTAAGAGTGAGAAACAGATTTCCAGGTTGTAAAAATTAAATTAAAATGATGATGCGTCAGAAAACACAGAACATGTAGACTGATCAGCAATTTGTGCATCCAAAGTATGATCATTTTATAACTGAAAACAAATCAGTATATACAGTTGTTTATGAATATCTTTAACTTGTGTCTCGTTTAAAGATTTGATGCTATTAACCCTCTGGTGCTGCTGGCGTGGCGGTCAATTACCAACTTTTTTTATATTTTCATGAAATTAATGTACAGTACTTTAGTTTTATAATGATTTTTTATTTTACTAAAATAGTCATTTTTATAATAGGGGATTTTATGGTACTAAATTATATTTATGGAATAGTTATGATCCATTTATTACCTGCTAACATATTGGGCCCTATCTTGCACCCAGCGCATTTGACTTTGTACACGACGCATGTATCATTCCTATTTTTCACCCGTGCAAAGCGGACTTTTCCCTCCACAGTTTCAGAAAACAATTCTGCCACAGACCAGGAGAAACCTCGTCTAAAGTCAGTGGCGCGTTATTCAGATGCTATTTTAAGGGCGCATGCTTGGCCATAATGTAGAGTGTGCACAACACACACACACTTTGCTTCTCTCATCAACACACAGACACAGCAGTTCTCATTTTTAGAAAACCATACATAATTACAAGGAAAAATATTCCACATGAGGGAAATCATTGTGGTGTCCATGAAGATGTGAAAAAATAGGCATAAATCTAGCTTACACATTTACCCAAACTTTTATACGCCTGTTTAACCGAAGCTAATTTGGGTGTGTTTCTCCATCCCCAATGTCACTTCTCTGTGTTTTACGGCCCTGACGAGAACGTCGGTCTCCTCGGCTGTGAACCGCTCCTGGCAAATCCGCCGTTATAATAGTAACCCGCCATGGAACAAGCGCGCCTGCTCTTAAAGGGAATGTGAGATGTCGCTCTGATTGGTTTATTTCACGTTACGCCCAAACCACACCTATGAGTAATGAAGCTGCTTCAGACCAACCCATTTTAGATTTGCCCACAAAGTTGCTTGCGTTTTGCGTTTGATACTTGCGTTTCAAATCGTTAAAATAGGGCCCATTACCTGTTAAAAAAGTTTAAGTTTATTATTATGAAAAACACACAAAAATACTATTTTTAAATTTTATAAGACATATATATTTTCCTAAACATGTTTTACTCTGAATCTGTGAGAAAATCAAAGCCATAAATCTAAACAAGTTTTGTTCTAAGTTTGAGGATGATATCTCAGTAAATGAGCTTTCAGTCAGATATTGTTCGGCTGCAGTACCCGAACGCTTCCACTAGAGGAAATTCGCTTCCCATTCATTTCCAATGCGCTCATTTTTGGCCGCGAATAATACAAGTCTGACTATTTTTGTCAGAACCATTTAACCTTTTCAAATCATGTCTATGATTTATTTAAAAAAAATTCACATAGCACGTGCCAAAAGCTTTACCAAGTTTCATACCATTCCGATGAAGTAAAAAAAAAAAAGGTAAACTTTTTTGGTCAAAAATGAGTAAACGGCACCAAAGGGGTTAACCTGTCCACCGATTTGATTTTCCTCAAAAGGGCTTATTGTATCAGCCTCATACCCAGTCACAAACCTGCCAGAAGTTGTATAAAGCCAATCAGATTAGAGCTTGCCCATTTAAAAAAAATGTTTTTTTCTGTTTTGCTCTTTACTTGGACTGAGCTGAAACTAACAAGTACCCACAAGCCTTCTGAAACCATCAATCCAGGGGTGTGTTTCCTGAATAATGCCGTATCTCGCTGCTTCACTATCATAGTGCGATGCATCGTTGAAAAAATCAACTAGCGAGTCACAACTGTTTCTCGAAACCGCACTGTCGTAAGATCGTTCAAGGAAGGTTCGAAGGATTCAACGGAGAAAAGTGAAGTCAATTAGAAGCTCTCAGTTCCTGATGGCTGAGCGTACTGCGCAGACTCACACTGAGCTTGACGACGTAGATGTGACGTGAGCAACCCGTCTGTCTTCTAGTAGCTGTGCCGAGAGAAATCTGAATCATTCCCTTCCGAATCTTGCAGAGACGGAGAGTGTGAGTAGGAGCTGTCCATGAACTAGGAGCAGGAGAAACTTTTGCTAAGTATTCTGATTAATTATTTTGTCATTTTGCCTCCACGTCCCCCCGATTGCCCGCGAGCTTCTCCTCCTGTCCATACGGTAATCTCTCTACTGTGCGACAGAGAGTCGCGTGGTTATGACGCAATCGTTAGCCTATTTTTACAAAAACTGCTTCTACGGGGCCATAACGTAAGATACAAGGTAATGGAGCCTTTTATACATTTTCGTGTTTCTTTAGAAATAAATAATGGACAAATGGAGTCTTTAAACGCCTCAGATGTAAAGTTATTCGCTGTCAAAGTGACGCCAAAATGAATGGGAGTCAATGGTATGCTAACAGCAGGTGATGGTGCGCTAATCAATGGCGGCGCCCGGGGAAGCTTCAGTTTCGGCTGAAAGATTACCCCGTTGCGTTCAACCACGTTGGTTAATGATGTCATGCACGTGGTGGAGTAATAACTACTTTTAATGAATCTGTTTGAGATCAAATTAACGCTAGTTGTTTCGCTATAAAACATACAGTCATGTCATCTGAGGACTATTTCTCATTTTTCTCAGAAATTTTACTTTATTTCCAGATTCAATCATAGACTCGTTCTTACACTAGAGCTCGTTCACACATGCGCACTCTTCAAAAACAACACTTTAAATCTCTTGACAAACTAAAAGACGTAAATGACATTTGTATGTACTCTAAATAAAAGGCACAGGTTGTACTGAATGTCAGCTTGCTTATTTTGCTCAAGATCAGGATTTATTGAGTCCACATGTCATGCAAACAAGAAACTGCTTCTAACCACAGGTCGAGAGCTGTCATTACAGACACACAACTGCGATGCTGTTTGCGAATGTTCGTTGGAACGATGGTTTCGGGAAACACAGACTCGTTGATCTGCTGATAACGACGGAACATAGTTGGCTAACGATGCTTTCGGGAAACACACCCCTGACTAGTGGAAACCATCAATATGCCTGAGGCCGGTTTAATCAGTTCTGTTCTTCAGCAGGGTTATTCACGGCTCTCTGAGCTTGTCAAACACTCTCTCTTCAAGGAATCAAAGCAAACCAGGGTCCAATTAATATTTCCTGCAGCTATAATTTCTCATGTTCTCTTCTGAGCGATCAGATGTAATGAAACCGCACAGGTCTGGTTTTCTCTCGGCTCATTCCAGCTGGAGAAAGCCTGCAGTGTTTTTCCGGTGCCGAACGGTCCCAAAGCTGACGCTGAATCGGAGACATTACTGTGAAACATAAAGATCTGTCCCTGATCTGTCGCATGCACAGTTTCTTCCTCAGGTCTGGGTTTACTCATAAAGGACAAAACATGATCATAGTCTTGGGGATTTTATAGAGAAAAAAAGTTTTCTCTTTTATTTAAAAAAAAAAAAAGTGGGTTTCGCAGTGATGCCATTGAAGAACCATTTTTTTAAGTTTCCCAAAGAACCTTTCAGTGAAAAGTTTAAGAAAAGTTCTTAAAAGAACAATTTTTTCTGAGCTTTAAGATCATTTGAAAATTCTAAAGAATCTTTTTTCCAATATAAAGAACCGAACCATCGCTTCATTATGGAACCATCAATGCCAATAAAGAACCTTTATCAAACATTTCAATGAAATGAATGCACTATATTTTAGTTCGATAATGTTTTTTTATTTAATATTTTGTATTTTTAGCGGATTTTATGGTCCTAAATTATATTTATGCTGTATTTATAATCCATTTAGTCACTTTTGGAGCAAAGACCTGAAAATGTCATTTCCAATTTAAACTGTCGTAAATCTTGAATGCTTTAGAGCTCAGACTGAAGTTTGATCTCTTTTCAAAGACGACACTTGGCAGATTATTGCTGAAGTGAAAAAAGTTGTAAAAAGTAAACTTAAAAAAGTTACAGAATTTTACTTTCTTTGTTATGAAAAAACATGTTTTACTCTAAAACTGTGAGAAAAATCATGAAATTCGTCTTCCATTCATTTCCAATGCGGCCATTTTTACAGAACCATTTAACCTGTTCGAATGTCCGTTATTTATTTTTGTGTTCACATAGCAAGTGCCAAAAAGCTTTACCAAGTTTCCAAGCAGCCATCTAGAAAACCTTATCAAAACAATACAAACCACCCAGAACATCTTAGAAAGTGCATAGCAACACCCTAGCAACCACCCAGAACACCTAAACAAGTGCATAGCAATGCCCTAGCAAACCATCTAGAATACTTTATCAAGCAAATAGCAACACCCTACCAGCAATACAGAGCACCTCACCAACACAGTAAAACCCCAGAACACATTCGTAAATGCATAGCAACACCCTAGAAACCACCCAGAACACTTTAGCAAATGTGAACTTTAAAAAAAAGTTACAGAATTGTACGTTTATTGCTATGAAAAAACATGTTTTACTCTAAAACTGTGAGAAAATCACTTTCCACGAGATGAAATTCGTCTTCCGTTCATTTCCAATGCGGCCATTATTTTTTACAGAGCCATTTAACCTGTTCGAATGTCCATTATTTATTTTTGTGTTCATATAGCAAGTGCCAAAAGTTTCATACCATTCCTAAAAACCAATGTACAATTTTTCGTTCAGAAATGAGAGCATCAGAGGCTTAAGAGTGAATGTTCAACACGACGATCCGCTTCCAATCCATTGGCTGAGGATTCACGTCTGCATTTTTTCTTCCTTGCGTAAAGCACATTTCTGGCATAAAACTTCAAAACAAGTGGCTTTGATCACCACGTTTCCTCTCAGAATTAGTCAGTTTGACACTTCTTGGATCATTCCTGTTCTGCCGAACATGTTGAACTCTTTAGCTATTAATGAATGATTATGCTTTTGTTGTTATTTAAGAAAATATTTCTATAAAAGGGAATATCAGACATCTGTTCTGATCAAACTCAGATATGTCAGCTTTATTAATTTTAACTTGATTATTTATGCAATTTTACAGGAATAGGCTGTCCTTAAAATAAAAATAGGATGGAAATGGGTATTTATTGACATAAATTGAAAAAGAAGCAGTGAAATGGTTCAATGATGTTTTTATAAAATAAATCTATTTAATATTTTATCCAATATTTTAAGACAAATATCCCCATTTCAGGGACATAGAGATGGATTGCATTGTAGGAATGACCTAAAGTTCATGATCAATCTTAAAGCCACATTATAGACGTATACTTGATATTATGAAAGGTTGTTATAATAAAAAAAAAAGGGGGGGGGATTGGCAAGGTCTTGTTGCATTAATCTTAATTATGCTATTTGTTATCAGACATCAGTAAGGAGGATCGTAACTCCATTATACTGGCTCACAAATGTGAAAGAAGCCCTTTAAATGCACATCTGGATTTTGAATACTGGGTTTCTGTCTTGTCTTGATGAAGATTAATTGCTTCTTCTGTTCAATATAACAGACTCCTTTCCATTCGCTCTTTCCAGATGAATCCGTCTGATGTGGCCGTTCCAGTACGTTCTGTATGTATAGATCTCAATCTGAGGTCTGGGATTGACTGAAATCAGGCAATATAGCTTACAAAGTTAAGTTAATTTATTATGATATAAGCATAGATTCTCTCAGACATGACAAGGAGCATGAAATCCCAAAACAAGGTCCAACCAGTGTTATATCAAAATCCCACTATCTGACCCAAACCCAGGGCTCTGTACTCTCATAATATGAACTCCAGCTGTTATGAATATTAAGCGATCAGGAGACACCTCCATTGTATTTGGACCAGCGTTACACAAGAGTCGACGCTTACACAAGCATCAAAGCTTTCGTAACCACCATCTTTTCCAGCGATTCATGTTGTTGTGGAAAATATTTCTCTTCTCCTTGAACTCATCTGTAGATGTTCTGAACTCAGTGAAGCGTTTGGGACATTAAGCTTTGATTTTCACTTGTTTACGCCACAGCGATCCCAGAGAAGGGCGGACGGTTTATGTCACTTTCTTTGTTGTGTAATTTATTAGAACTGTAAAATGTATTCCCAACCAGGCACTTACAAAGCACTCAGAAAACCATAGAAAGCACATAGCAATGCCCTAGCAACCACCCAGAACAGTTTAGCAACTGCATAGCAACGCCATAGTAACCACCCAGAACACATCAAAAAAGTGCATAATGCCCTAACAACCATCCAGAAAACTGTAGGAAACACATAGCAATATCCTAGCAACCACCCAGAATACCTTAGCGAATGCATAGCAACGCCCTAGTAACCACTCCACATTTTTTTTGCAACAGCAACACCCTAGCAGCCATCTAGAAAACCTTATCAAAACAATACAAACCACCCACAACATCTTAGAAAGTGCATAGCAACACCCTAGCAACCACCCAGAACACCTAAACAAGTGCATAGCAATGCTCTAGCAAACCATCTAGAATACTTTATCAAGCAAATAGCAACGCCTTAACAGCAATACAGAGCACCTCACCAAAACAGTAAAACCCAGAACACCTTCGTAAATGCATAGCAACACCCTAGAAACCACCCAGAACACTTTAGCAAATGCATAACACCCTAGCAACCACCCAGAACACTTTATCAAGCACATAGCAACGCTCTTACCATCCAGAGCACCTTATCAACACAGTAAAACACACAGAATACATTAGTAAATGCATAGCAACACCCTAGCAACCACCCAGAACACTTTAACAAATGCATAATAGTGCCCTAGTAGCAACCATCCAGAACAGGTTATCAAACACAAAGAAACACCATAGCAATCTCCTAGAACACTCAAGCAATTCACAATAAAAATCACTCAAAATACTAGCCCAGAGCAACACCCTAGCAACCACCCAGTGCAAAGCATTGCCCTAGAAACCACGTAGCAGCTGTCTCTCCCAGTCTAAGTGGGTGGTTATCAGTCAGAATAAGTTTGTGGAAAACATGGTTTCAGGGTACAGACTAAGAAGCTGAAGCCCATTTGAAAGTCTTTCCCAAAGTTCCCTCCCCTCTGCTGCTCATTACGAACTCCCATTCCATAACAACAGGCCTTTTGTTATTCTTCTCCCACTGTTGCCGTGGGAAACGCTCATTAAGCAGCGTTCGGAATGTTGAGAAGGTCGTTGCAGTCGGAGAGTGATTGATTGAGTGACAGGAGGGAAGTCGGAATCAAATATTTATTCTTTGTGTACGTTAAACGGATGTCCCAGTGTGATAAATGAGCATTTCCCAGCAATTGCCGGCTGTAATAACAGTCCCATCCTATAGTGGAACACAAACACATTTGTCTTTATCATATTGTATATTTGGAAACACTTTACAATAAGGTTCATTAGTTAGCATGAACTAATAATGAACTGCACTTACAGCATTTATTAATCTTTAACGTTAATTTCAACATTTACTACTACCTTATTAAAATCTTGTTAGCATTAGTTAATGCACTGTGAACTAACATGAACAAACAATAAACAGCTTTAATTTTTATATAACATTAACAAAGATTAACAAATACAGTAGCAAATGGATTCCTCATGGTTTGTTAATTTTAATTAATATATTACCTAATTTTAACTAATGAACCTTATTGTAAAGTGTTACCGTATATATTTTTACACACAGCAAAAGCTGCTTCGAGAGAATGTGTGCAATTAACCCGAGTAGGTCAGCAGATATTATATGATAAACTGAAGAAAAATGACATCACATCAAAAACTGTGATTAGGGCTGTTAGGGCTGTCACAGTAAACTGGCCTGTCAATCATCTCGTCACAGTAAACTGGCCTGTCAATCATTGCGTCACAGTAAACTGGCCTGTCAATCATCTCGTCACAGTAAACTGGCCTGTCAATCATCTCGCCACAGTAAACTGACCTGTCAATCATCTTGTTACAGTAAACTGGCCTGTCAATCATCTCGTCACGGTAAACTGGCCTGTCAATCATCGGGTCACGGTAAACTGGCCTGTCGATCATCACGTCACGGTAAACTGGCCTGTCAATCATCTCGTCACAGTAAACTGGCCTGTCAATCATCTTGTTGCAGTAAACTGGCCTGTCAATCATCTTGCCACAGTAAACTGGCCTGTCAATCATCTCGTCACAGTAAACTGGCCTGTCAATCATCTCGTCACAGTAAACTGGCCTGTCAATCATCTTGCCACAGTAAACTGGCCTGTCAATCATCTTGCCACAGTAAACTGGCCTGTCAATCATCTCGTCACAGTAAACTGGCCTGTCAATCATCTTGCCACAGTAAACTGGCCTGTCAATCATCTCGTCACAGTAAACTGGCCTGTCAATCATCTCGTCACAGTAAACTGGCCTGTCAATCATCTTGCCACAGTAAACTGGCCTGTCAATCATCTTGCCACAGTAAACTGGCCTGTCAATCATCTCGTCACAGTAAACTGGCCTGTCAATCATCTCGTCACAGTAAACTGGCCTGTCAATCATCTTGCCACAGTAAACTGGCCTGTCAATCATCTCGTCACAGTAAACTGGCCTGTCGATCATCTCGTCACGGTAAACTGGCCTGTCAATCATCGGGTCACGGTAAACTGGCCTGTCGATCATCACGTCACGGTAAACTGGCCTGTCAATCATCTTGTTGCAGTAAACTGGCCTGTCAATCATCTTGCCACATAACTGGCCTGTCAATCATCTCGTCACAGTAAACTGGCCTGTCAATCATCTTGTCAAAGATAAAATCCTCCACATTTAATTTAATTTCATACAGTATCGGAGAGAAAAGCAGAAACACGTTGATCTGCAGTCGCGTGTCTTGAATGCAGAGACTCTCCTCATATTAATGCATTATTAATGATGCATTTAAAAGTTAATGGCCAAACGGACCTTTTTAAAAGTTCACATTTTTATTGCAGATGAAATATGACACAGATTTTTTATCAGGTTAAACTTTGATGAGTCACTCAAACCTTTATCTAAAACCCTATCCGCCATGTTTTGTCGTTTTTTAACACTCGTGTTTGCAGTTCCTCCTCCAAAGCGCAATGGATTGTGGGTAATATAGTGAACACGGATCCACACTTCAAAAATCCACTGGAAATAGTAGATCATCCGAGGACTTCTGGCATAATCTTTTCAACATAAATGCTTTTAGGACACACTTATTCTAATCTCACACACAGTTTAGGATGGATATTATGAACATTGAGACGCAGGGACAGTGTTTTTCACCTAAGCATGAGATAAAGCGCATGCCATGGAAACCTAAATTAAGTCATTCTTTACAGCACAAAAAGTCCTTTAAATGTAAATGAGGCTCATTCTGGACTCACAAATGATTAACATGACGCTATTCCCGCTCAAAGAAAGCGTGCTGTAAATAAACGTTTATTTCAGCTTTGTAGATATCTTCATAAATTATCGCATTTGCATGTTTGTTTATATATGATTTCAGATTGTAGGCTTAAACACTGTATGCAAATAAACCACATCAACAACGTGTGCAATTCATTAGTGAACTCCCTCCTCAGACTGCAGAGCAAACCATCACATTTAAACCTGTGTTTGATGCTGTTATGACATTTTCCCTTGAGTCTGTGTGTTAATAAACCGGCAGTGTGTGATCAAACCAGCGCTGTGCAAACAACACACACATTAAAACATCACTAAACAACACGCCTGACCTTTCCAATCCAATTACACTGAGAAATGCCGGTCTCGAGTCCTCATGCTCACTGACCCGCTGAGAGACGGGTGGAAGTCTGTCCTGATCTCAGAGGATCTGGTTTCGGGACGCTGGTCTTGGATCAGTCATCTGGAAAGAATTAAGGATTTCTTTTTGTTTTATAGCGTGTGAACAGCCAGATGATGGTCGTGACGTCATGTAAATGATGGTGAGATTTTGTTGGATATAATCTCCATCCAGAACATTTCACAAAATCTGAAGTCACTCCATAAATAAAACAAACATTTAGCTTTATCATCGCGTATCTGCCGACATTTAAAGCGTCGAACCATTAAACTGCTCATTAGTTTTAGTGTCTTTGGGTTTTCCAGTCATGCAGATTCAGTCCTGTCACCCGCTGATCTGAAAAGTCACATCGGTCGTGAACATTCGTGTCTCTCAGCCGAATCCAATCGTTTAGTCTTTTAAATCAATTTGACTTAAAAAGCATCTCGAAAAGGCATACATCTAAAAAGCCTTGTCAAGATTACTCAAGATAATACACACACCAGATTTAATTGTACAAAACATGCGTTTACAGCAAAATTATATTAATAAGTTACTCAAAATATGTAAGTAAAGTAGCCTACCAAACATAAGATTTATTTGTTGAAAATGTACTTTGAAATATAATGGGGGTTTTGTGAGAAAATCTCACTTCCATACATTTGAGGAACGGCTTCGCTCTTCTTCATCAAAATGTCCACACACGATTTTGAGGTTAATTGATCTAATTTAGAGATCCGTGGCATTGCATGAAGTTTGTGAGTCTGTTTGTTAATGAGGGATTTGTGGAGTAAAATGAAGTCAATAGTTGGCACAGACGGTCATTATTCTTTAATTGAACACTCATTGTAATTCACACGGTTGTTATTTAATACTTCCATGAGGAAGATGAACATTCCACACATATTTGCTATTCATTACGACCTACATTTGTCAGAGTTATTGGTAGCCTAAATATGATCATAGATGGCTGTGAAAATAATTCTGCATTGTTTATCCTTTTGATCTTTCATTTAAAAAATGCACAAAAATCGAACCTTTCATTGAAGTAAAATAATGATAAATGATATACAGATTCCCCTCATAAACAGCCGGGCAGGATTAAAATACACACTTTTTCACATCGGACATGACAGAGCGTGGCAGAGTGCAACAAAACTAACCAATGATCCAATCCGAATCCTAAATATTGACTTGTAGGCCCTACTGTACTGTAGGCTACCTGATATTTAGGCCCTACTGTACCTGATCTGATGGAGTATCCTACAATGATCCTGTACGGTTCAGGTGTTATAGCCTAAGGTTAATAATTCTAATGAAAGCTGACCTATGTCAAACCCTTCACACTCAGTCTGTTGTCTGTTGTTCAATGGAGACAGTGAGTATTTGTTCTTAGGAAACACTGACATCTGGTGGCCACTATGAAACATGACAGCGCTTTATTTTTTATATATATATATATATATATATATATATATATATATATATATATATATATATATATATATATAAAAACATCATAACAGTAAAGTGTACAGAGGCCTATTTGCATTACATAAGAAAAAAAGTGTATATGTTATCTTTATTAATTAACTTTCAGTTTAATTAAGCTGTTTGCTCTTCGGAAACACTGACATCTGGTGGCCACTATGAGACATGACAGCGCTTTATTTTTTGTACGTATTTATTTTTTAAAACAGTAAAGTATACGGAGGCCCATTTGCATCACACAAGAAACAAGTTTATATGTTATCTGTATGAATTTAATTTCAGTCTTTTCTTCACACAGATGAAAGCGCCGTATGTGTTTGAACAACACCAGGGTGAGTAAACAGCACTGCTTTTCACCAGATAACCCATTCCCGTGAGTGTCCGTGTTGCTTTGGTTGTTGAGATGGATTACCGGCTGATCTGTGATTCATGTTAGCCAGATAACAGCCATAACAGATGGCATATTCCTGTCATTCTGCACAAATCCCATAATCCCCTGGGATTATTGAAACAGTTGATGAGTGTGATGTTGTTTCAACAGTTCAGCATTGAACACACAATATTAAATCAGCTAAAGTTGGAGAGATAAAGCACTTTTTAAAGTCTGATATGCATGCGTAAATCATCATTTTGACATGAGTTTATATATTTGCTGACACATAATATTTAAAACAAGATCTTAAATATTAAATGATCCACTATACTGATTATTAATAGTAATTCCTCTTGTTCATATAAAATATTTAAATTATACTCTGTTGTGGTTTGTTTTGTTGATCGCTGAACTGATATAAACTGCATTTCATGGAAAAAAAAACATTTATGTTATTTTTTAGCACTTTTTTTTACAGTGTCATTGTTAAATGTCACATGTTGTTGCTAGTAATAACTATTAATAATGCATAATTACATGCAACTAACTGTAAACCAAACCCTTACCCTATAGTAAGTACATGTTGTTAATTAATATTACTCTTAAATGTATAAACACTGTAACAATGACACCTTAAAATAAAGAGTAACCAAATAAAGTGTAGTCATACACTGTTTGGTTGTGTCTTTATTGGGATTATTTGTATGGACGTGGATGCCATTTGTGTTTGTCTTTTGATTTCTTCTACTTACACTGCAAAAAAAAAAAATAAAAAAAAAAAAAAGAAGCTTTTCTTACTTAGTATTTTTGTCTTGTTTCCAGTCCAAATATCAAACATTTCTTAAATCAAGATGCATTTACTAAAGTAGTAAAATGACATACGATATTATGTCTTGTTTTCTGATGAAATTAATCAAAATGAAGTGAGTTTTTGCTTAAAACAAGCAAAATGATTTGCCAATGGGGTCAGAAAACTAATATTGTTTCTGTTTGAATTAAGATTATTTTTCTCACCGCATTGGAAGATCATTTTGCTTGTTTTAAGCAAAAACTCACTTCATTTTGATTCATTCCCCCGGAAAACAAGACATAATATCTTATGGCATTTTACTTTTCTAGTAAATGCATCTTGATTTAAGAATTGTTCGATATGTGGACTGGAAACGACAAAAATACTAGTTAAGAAAAGCATTAAGAATTAATTTAGTTTGTTATTTTGTCCGTTCCCCTCCTGAAGTCCTATCTTTATATCCCACTGATTATGTACAAATAAAACTTGTGAAATGTTTTTACTTTACAAATTAGTGTCCTTGTAATGTGTGCTTGTCCTGGGACCTGGGGACCTCTCTCTCTCTCTCTCTCTCTCTCTCTCTCTCTCTCTCTCTCTCTCTCTCTCTCTCTCGTTACTTCTATAGACCTGAAACAGATCCTAACAAGATGAAAAAAAAAAAAAAAAAAAAAACACGGTACAATGTCTAAGAACCAAAACACTTATTCCTGATGGAGATACTGAACGTGAAGGTTTTTTTTTTTATTAAAAAATTTTTTTTTTTACATAGCCTACATACATATAATAAGGAAGTAACATAAATGTGAGGGTCAAAGTCACCGATGACCAGTGACGTCATCCAGGGTTCAGTTCCGTTCAGTTACTGAAGGTGCGCGCTGCGTGTGTAGCTACACCAGCGTTCAGTGCGCGTGCCTGCCTGTGACCATCATCATCACCACCACCACCACTATCATCATCATCATCATCATCACCACCAACCAACATCATCATGATGATGACACGCGTGCGGTCCGCGGTCTCCAACATCATCGGCGGCATCATGGCTTCGGGCTCCAGCGCGACCGAGGCTCACCCGGATCTCCCGGCCCGGTTCCGGTACAGCAGGCCGGATTTCCTCGCGCTGTCCCCGGACGAGGTGGAGTGCTCTGCGGATCACATCTCCAGACCCATCCTCATCCTCAAGGAGAACAAGCTGCCCTGGGCCGCCGGTTACGCGGAGTGAGTACGCGGATGCTGCGGCATGTGTGTGTGTGTGTGTGTGTGTGTGTGTTCGTTCTCATCATGATGAGAATAATCACATGAGAGTTTTATGAGAATCACATGAGGAATAGAGAATGCAAGATCCATGACACGCATCCATACTTTCATTTCCATCCATGCAGGTTTAGCTAGGGCGCATGCGCGCATTTTGCGCATTATATCATAATCTGATTCTGATAAACTGTCATGTCGGCGATTAGAGTTTATAGTTGTAAGCATGCAGGTGTGATGTTGTGTAAAGCAGACTAGCACCTTTTTTCTTTTGTTCGTTATAGCCTAATTTTGTTTTTGGTCCTCTGGCACTGTTTTATTTTTATTTTAAAATACAAAAATGTATTTTACTAATATTTTATTTAACTTTATTCTTAGTTAAAGAATATATATATAATTTATTTTTATTTAGGTTTTAGTAAAAAAAAAATTAAGTTAAAGTCTTTCCATCTAATATATCTATTTCGCTTTATTTCAGCTTTATAGTTATATTTAACAATAACAATAATAGTTAATTTACAAGAATGACAACAAATATATTTAACCATTTAGCAATAAGCATAACATATTTTGTATAACCTGTAGTCAGTGATTTGATTACATCAAGTAAATGAATATACTTCAGTCCAGTACAGTCTCATACACTCCGATTTGGAACATCTTCAAGATGTTTAATTCACCTTTAACTCTCGGATACGAGACTCACTCACTTCCCTCCCTGATGTCGGTCTAGAGAAGTGAGATTGACAGGGAAAGATCTCTCGATGCCGGATCACATGACCAACTCTCAGGAGAACATGCACTGTTGTGTTTAACTGGAGCAGTTTATTAACCAGAACAATCTATCTATCTGTCTGTCTGTCTGTCTGTCTGTCTGTCTGTCTGTCTGTCTATCTATCTATCTATCTATCTATCTATCTATCTATCTATCTATCTATCTATCTATCTATCTATCTATCTATCTATCTATCTATCTATCTATCTATCTGTCTGTCTGTCTGTCTGTCTGTCTGTCTATCTGTTATTCTATCTGTCTATCTGTCATTCTATATATCTGTCATTCTGTCTGTCTGTCTGTCTATCTATCTATCTATCTATCTATCTATCTATCTATCTATCTATCTGTCTGTCTGTCTGTCTGTCTGTCTGTCTGTCTGTCTGTCTGTCTGTCTGTCTGTCTATCTGTCATTCTATCTATCTGTCATTCTGTCTGTCTATCTATCTATCTATCTATCTATCTATCTGTCTGTCTGTCTGTCTGTCTGTCTGTCTGTCTGTCTGTCTATCTGTCATTCTATCTGTCTATCTGTCATTCTGTCTGTCTGTCTATCTATCTATCTATCTATCTATCTATCTATCTATCTATCTATCTATCATCTATCTGTCTGTCTGTCTGTCTGTCTGTCTATATGTCATTCTATCTATATCTGTCTGTCTGTCTATCCAGAAGACAAAGTCATTTCGTCAAAAAGAACACCCTGAAATGTCTAAGTCTAAGAACCAAACTAGGTTAAACAATGATTGGCAAAAACCCTAACCATAAACTGAGTGGTTAATGTGTGTTTTTAACCTTGAACCTGACGCTGAAACCTGATTGGTTGTGAGAAATGTTGTTCCTGGAATCCAGTCACATTTTATACATAAAAAGCAGCATTTCCAGCAACAGGAATGAGACGTCACAAATGTCCCTGACGAATGATGTGTCTCCTCTCAGGACAGGCTGTGAACTGTGTGAATCCCATTAGATCATCATTAACTAATCAATGAAGATGCAGAAATCAGTTTCCGTGGAAACCCTGTTGTGATGTGGGCGAATATCAGATGTGCATGAGTCTCGTGTGACTCTTCTGAGATGATGATGGCAGAGATTAGGAGCTCGAAATACAATATTTGAAATGGTTCTCTGATATCTACATAGAAGGTATGTGGCTTAGGCAAGGGCCAAAATTCTCCAGATACGGTTTTACATGTCCATTTACAACCTTAGGATTTGTCCCTAGAATGAAATGGGCTGTTATTACCTTATTCGGAAGGGTCATGAATAATAATGTTGAGCTGTGCTCTGATTGGCTGTTTCACAGATTTGTACGCAGGAGCTGTGATGTACTCTGAAATACAAACGTGCAAAATAATCATACTTCAGTTCTCAAACCAAAAAATATTTGAACTAATTGACTAGATGCGTTCGTCTCAACTTAAGCAAAATGAACTATTCCATCATCATTATGCCAAATGTTTGTCAGTGTGAAAGGCTCTTGAGTCTTTTTGGGTTATCATGACATCAAAATGGACCGTTCTTATTTTTTTTATGGAATATTGTAGTATTTATTAACCGTGCACATCACTGTTTTAAAATTCAGGTTCCTGGTAATCTTGAATCAGAATATCTTCCCCTCCCTTTATAATAGCAACATCTCTTCTCTTCTCTTCTCTTCTCTTCTCTTCTCTTCTCTTCTCTTCTCTTCTCTTCTCTTCTCTTCTCTTCTCTTCTCTTCTCTTCTCTTCTCTTCTCTTCTCTTCTCTTCTCTGATGACGAGGGCGGGGCAACCTGTCAATCACTTGAGATCCACGTATATCCGAGTTAAATGGCTTCTCAAACAAGAACAAATGTAGGGCGGGGCTTGATTTTGTCTGTGGGGAATTGATTGGTTTGGTTTGCAAACCAAACCAATCAATTCCCCACAGACAAAATCAAGCCCCGCCCTACATTTGTTCTTGTTTGAGAAGCCATTTAACTCGGATATACGTAACAATAGGGAAGAAAAGACTATCACAAAAAATATAAAGCAGAGACCACACTGATTGGTCCCTAACTCATTCTGCTTGCAATCACATCATTCTCTAGCCTGACGTCGTCATACTCAGATTCTAGTCATAATGTGAGTCTGATACTTCTCCATAGAGATTTGATTATGGGGCGTGTCTCAACCGAACCAGGAAAAAAAAAAACCTCTGCACTCAATTGGATAGACCTACAACCAATCAGAGCAACGGAGTAAATGACGCATGTTCTTCATTCATATTTTCAACCAACAAAATGTCGCGGCTCTCTGTTCCTCTTTTAAAATGAATGCGCTGTGGATATCTTCTATAACAGACGCGATGGCGGAATCTACACATGATGTTTCATAAACAAAGTTCGGGAGGAGCACGTACAAATAATCAATCCAATATCAACTTGTCATCAAACAATACCATGTCTAACGTTACCCATCTATCAGCATGAGGAAGCATATTCACTCTGTAAACTTACCTAACACTCCTTGACAGTTTTTCAGCATCCCTCCACCACCCCGAATCCTCACTCTTGTCTTGTTCTCTCACAACCAGGAATACGGGGGAGTATGGCTACCGAGCCCACAGCCCTCTCCTCGGACAGCACGTCATATACGCATTCTATCGACTTATTTGTGTGAAATCTTATATACGCATTTATTCTAATTGACTTATTTGTAAATGTGAACTCGTGAAATCTCAATTCTCCAGCAGCAGTCGTCTTTGTTGTAAACTAATTCAAATCAAGCGCTCTTTGGTGACGTGGATGATTACGTTACCGTTGCTCATCTGTCCATCATCGTATAAAGCCCGCCCTGACAATTTGATTGGTCCGAACAATTTTTGTTCGGGCATAATAGCTCCTCAACGGAGCGAGTCCAGACCGAACTTCCCGACCAAAAAAATGTTGTGGGCGGGGTTCGGGCTGGCACCCAGGCTAATCATTCTCTATAGGGCACAGCTGATTGGTTCCTGCTGTATCAGTAGCCAATGAGCTCGCAGCTCAACCTTCAAATACTTGGTCAAGCATTTGCTGTATGAGTTGAAGCACGCTTTAAGAAACCCTCCTCCTTCCCCAGCTCCACCTGTATAGATCTGCTACGGGTAATTCGTGTATGTTATGTTGTACAGCAGCAGCAAGTCTTACTTGCTCAATTCTGTGCTATTCATTATCTATCCATTACCATGCCAAACACTCAGAGAGTTGTCATGACAGAACTTCCATTTCATGCTGATTTTAAAGCTGCCTTCTCCTTGATACCCGCATTTATCCACATATCCACTGCCTTACACCGTGTCCTAACCAGACGCGATGCGATTCCAGCGACAAGCAATTTGCCTGTCCACACAAGAAGCGATGCGACTACGAGATGCGTCAAAATCAATCAAAACCCACAGCCAGTCAGAACAGCGTGTAGGTGGAGTCAGCCAATCAGAACAGTGTGTGGGCGGAGTCAGCCCATCAGGACAGCGTGTGGGCGGAGTCAGCCCATCAGGACAGCGTGTGGGCGGAGTCAGCCCATCAGGACAGCGTGTAGGTGGAGTCAGCCAATCAGAACAGTGTGTGGGCGGAGTCAGCCCATCAGGACAGTGTGTGGGCGGAGTCTCGTGGCGAGTGCACGGCACCAGAGAGTAATCTTGACGGCACTCGCAAGAAAATGGATAAGCACATAATCAAATTCACAAATAATACACCATTTAAACATTATTAAATATACATACTGAGTAACTAAAGCAATCTTTGTCAAAGAATACACTTGTTTGTTCACAGTTTGAACGTTCTTGTTTCCATTTGTTAAATTTCAAGATCTGAGGTGAATTATCCATTGTTGCTTTTACAGCTTTAAAGCTGGAGCACTAAA
Source organism: Rutilus rutilus (assembly GCF_951802725.1). NCBI lineage: Eukaryota > Metazoa > Chordata > Actinopteri > Cypriniformes > Leuciscidae > Rutilus > Rutilus rutilus. Next base: position 4,033,699 of record NC_140233.1, read on the forward strand.
TGATATTCAAAGTCACATGACACGCTTTTAACATTAAAGCACATAAACAGTGCCTGAGATTATCATCGCCACACTTTGTGTTTGTTGTTCCAGCGCGACGTCGCAGAAAAATAGAATCGTTGTGTGTCGCCGTCGCGGCTGGTTAGGACAAACACTCTGATTAACACGGACAATAACCTTTTATTGCTTGTCGTTAGGACACAGTGTGAAGCCTGGTCTACACTAGGGTTGGGTATCGTTTGAATTTTAACGATTCGCATTTCGATTCTGCTTATCAATTCCTATTCTTATCGATTCCTGTAACATTGAAAAGATAACTTTTATATCTTTATATATATATATGTCACGTTGTTAATGGGGAAACTGTAGCTGTGATGATCTTCTGTGTCTCGACTCTACAGGGTGATCAATGCAGGTAAAAGTGCCCTGAACGAGGACCAGGCGTGTTGTGAGGTGGTGGAGCTCAGGAAGAGACCCGCTGACCCGTCCAGTCCCAGTTACACTCCCACCAGGAGACGCTCCTCTCTGCCCGGCGCTGACATACTGGAAACCATCGACAGCACGGTGAGGTTCACAATCTATACTGGGAGAAGGGCTTCCCACAGATAATGAGAGATGGTCCATAACACACTCAGGTTTTAAAGTGCCCCATTGTGCTATTTTAATTAAAGGCTCCTAGTTTTGTTTGGGATCTCCTACAACAGGTTTACCAAGGTCAAAAAACACTTATAATATACATTGCAGCGTCAGCTCTTTTCTCACTGTGTCTAAACAATTCGATAAAGGATTCGGTCTCTCTAAACCCTGCATTCCTGAGAGCCTGCTCTGATTGGTCAGATGGCTCAGTCTGTTGTGATTGGTCAGATGGCCCAGTTTGTTGTGATTGGTCTACTCTGCTCTGATTGGTCAGATGGCCCAGTCTGTTGTGATTGGTCTACTCTGCTCTGATTGGTCAGATAGCAGACAATACAGAATCACTTCTTTTTTTGAGACACAATAACTAGACCTTTTCCTTCTACATTCACAAACATCTATATTACACACTACATGAAAGGTAAGCTGAAAAGCGTAATAGGGGGAACTTTAAAACTACCACTTTAAAATTTGCATCTTACATTATCAGCAAATGACAATGAATAGGACCAGAGGACGAACAACAAACTGTATAAAAGTAACCCTACAGTGGATAAAAGTTGCATCTCTTCTTTCAACAATCGCTGGGATCAGATTATAAATGGGTCAAAATTATCGAATTTTCTTTTATGCCAAAAATCATTAGGATATTAAGTAAAGATCATGTTCCATGAAGATATTTAGTAAATTTCCTACCGTAAATATATAAAACATTTATTTTTGTGAGTGAATGCAGCACAAGCGCGAACATAAATGCACAACTTTAAAGGAGATTTTCTCAATGTTTAGATTTTTTTGCACCCTCAGATTCCAGATTTTCAGGCCAAATATTGCCCTATCCTAACAAACCATACATTAATTGAAAGCTTATTTATCCAGAATTCAGATGATGTATAAATCTCAATTGCAGAAAATTGACCCATGTGACTGGTTTTGTGGTCCAGGGTCACATTTATAGACCTTCTGTAGCTCCGCCCCTTTTCAGCGCTGCGCTCGTTGTCTTTTGTCTTCCGGTCTGTATTTCCACAGCCATCTTGCATTTATGAACGAAGATCTTCACAAGACATCTGCTTCAAGCATTATAATCCTCATGATAACTTTCGCTAACTTTACATCAAGTAAATCCACTTCACCAGCTAGTTACTCTTTAACAGAGATGCCATAGAAGAATACAGAGCAAAGCACAAAGACAATATTCTAAAGATGGCTGCGCGCGTGTTTCTCTGGCGCATGAGGTCTATAAACAATGCTGAATAATCACAGAATGATTCGATTTCTTGTTTCTGCAGGAGGTGAAGGAGCTGGACTTCCACTACTGGGGTCTGTTTGATGGTCACGGTGGTCCTGGAGCTGCTGTTTTCGCAGCCAAGTTTCTCCACCTGCACATCGAGGAGCAGCTCCAGGAGATTCTGGAGATCCTGCAGAACCCGTTGCTCCAGCCGCCCACGTGTCTAGGCGAGGAGAACCCCGTACACCACCTCCCCCAGCTCCACCTGTCTGCCGGAGGCTCCCAGCGAGGCCTGTCCCGGGCCGCCTCGCTCAGGGGGGCCGCGGGGGCCCCGGGGTCCCCAAACACAACGGCCCCGCGCTTCTTCATGGAGAAGAAGATCAAACAGGAGAGTCTGGTGGTGGGAGCCATAGAAAACGCCTTCAAGGAAATGGTGAGTGTTTTTTTCATAGACAGTAAAATAAATGGACGCATGACCCCATTGGATTCAACGGAGAAAAGTGAAGTCAATTAGAAGCTCTCACTTCCTGATGGCTGAGCGTACTGCGCAGACTCAAACTGAGCTTGATGACGTAGATGTGACGTGAGCAACCCGTCTGTCTTCTAGTAGCTGTGCCAAGAGAAATCTGAATCATTCCCTTCCGAATCTTGCAGAGACGGAGAGTGTGAGTAGGAGCTGTCCATGAGCTAGGAGCAGGAGAAACTTTTGCTAAGTATTCTGATTAATTATTTTGTCATTTTGCCTCCACGTCCCCCCGATTGCCCGCGAGCTTCTCCTCCTGTCCATACGGTAATCTCTCTACTGTGCGACAGAGAGTCGCGTGGTTATGACGCAATCGTTAGCCTATTTTTACAAAAACTGCTTCTACGGGGCCATACCGTAAGATACAAGGTAATGGAGCCTTTTATACATTTTCGTGTTTCTTTAGAAATGAATAATGGACAAATGGAGTCTTTAAACGCCTCAGATGTAAAGTTATTCGCTGTCAAAGTGACGCCAAAATGAATGGGAGTCAATGGGATGCTAACAGCAGGTGATGGTCCGCTAATCAATGGCGGCGCCCGGGGAAGCTTCAGGGTTATCTGAATGATTGCCCCCCTGTTTTTTTTGGATCAGGAATCTGAATCTCACTCGGCCACTAGATGGCAGGCTGAGATCTTGAATGATGCATTCATGTAAATGAGCTGAGCTCAAAGAATCCTGAGGAAAATGATCATGGTTTCCAGAATAATCTGAAGCAAACCGTTTTCAACAGTGATAATTATCATGTTTCTTGAGCATCAAATCATCATATTAGAGTGATTTCTGAAGGATCATGTGACACTGAAGACTGGAGTAATGATGCTGAACATTCAGCTTTGATCACAGGAATAAATTACACTTTACTATATATTCACGTAGAAAACAGATATTTTAAATTGTAATAACATTTCAGTCTTTTTACTGTATTTTTAATTAAATAAATACAGCATTGTTGAACAGAAGAGACTTCATGCAAAAATATTAAAAACTCTTAGTCTTAGTGAATGTTTAAATGGAATTGAATGTAAAATAAATGTAGCTTTTTTTTGCTTTGCATTGATTTTTAAAACAGATAGAAAACAGATTGTTTTAAAATACATTGTAAAGTTTTGCACTGATTTGAAATATCTTTGGGTTGAGTTGTCCGTGTGTGTGTGTGTGTGTGTGTGTGTGTGATCTCAGGACGCTCACATCGCTCGAGAGAGGTTGGTTTACTGTATCTCTGGAGGATGTACTGCGCTGGTCGTGATGTATTTACTGGGAAAACTGTACGTGGCCAACGCTGGCGACAGCAGGTGAGGCTGAATATCACCAAACCACATCACCGTTTCATAAAGCATAATTCATATATTCTTATTTAAGAGAGCTTATGTCTAGACTGAAGATATAGTAATGACTATATGACTATAATAATAATAATAATTTCAACAATACATACACTATCGTTCAAAAGTCTGCGGTCAGTAAGATTTGTAATTAATACTTATTCAGCAAAAATGCATTAAATTGATCAAAATTGACATTAATAATGTAAGAAAAGATTCAATTTCAAATAAACGCTGTTCTTTTGAACTTTTTATTCATCAAATAATCCTGAGAAATAAAATATATCATGGATTCCACAAAAATATGAACTGTTTTCAACACTGATAATAATCATAAATGTTTCTTGATCATCAAATCCTCATATTAGAATGATTTCTGAAGGATCATGTGACACTGAAGACTGGAGTAATGATGCTGAACATTCAGCTTTGATCACAGGAATAAATTACACTTTAAAATATATTATAAATTGTAATAATATTTCACTGTTTTTACTGTATTTTTTATTAAATGAACTCAGCCTTGATGAGCAGAAGTATTAAAAACTCTCTTTAGCAGCATCGTCATTATCTGTTCTGTTTTACTCTTTTCTTCTCTGGAAGATTCCACACATTCAGTTTATTCAGTTTTGTGCAACTATATCAATTCTATTCTGTTATATGATGTTCTGTTACTCAGAGTAGAGTGGAACTGATAGACTTTAATTCTATTCTGTTTCAGGGCTCTGATCATCCGGTCGGGAGAGATCATTCCCATGTCCAGCTCCTTCACTCCAGAATCGGAGCGCCAGAGACTTCAGTTCCTGGTGAGAGAAATCTGGGAATTCTGATCCGGTTTATTCAGTAATCCAAACGTTTATTCCTCAGATGTGTCATGTTCAGAATGTGGCCTTGGGAAATGTTGTTTTCCGCACTCGGATGTTTGTTTGGATTCTTTCAAGGACGAGATCCCTGATTATGAAGCATGTTTGCGGTTTCCCAGCAGGAAAAACTCCACTGTTTTTCATCTTTGTCCCGTTCTCTCCCAGGCTCACCTGCAGCCGTCACTGCTGGGAAACGACTTCACCAACCTGGAGTTTCCCAGAAGGGTCACGAAAAAAGAGGTTGGGAAGAGAATGCTGTACCGAGACTTCACGATGAACGGATGGTGAGCTTGACTATCGGGAACAGTTAATATTATTCTGCTCATGAACCGCACACGTATAAAGAAGAGCGTCCGACTGACATGCAAAACGACCAATCACAGTTCATTCTGATTCCATGCCTTTATCATATCTCAATAATAGACCAGAAAACTCAAATAATGAATAAAATATAAGCAAATAATTACTATATATGTATCTATTAGTAGGGATAGTTCACCTAAAAATTATATGAATGTCATTCCAAACCCAAATGACTTTGAATATTTTGAATAATGTGCTTCTTTTTTTTCATGAAATTTTTATCAATGGAGAATGAATCCTTCTAGCATCAAATGGGATTCAAAAACACAATAAAGGCACCATACCTGTTATCAATATGACCCTTGCACAATATTCCAAGTCTGCTTCATTGATTCTGTTATTTTTCTGTTTATTACTGGGAACAAACTGTCCTATATACTGTATTTTTTTTATATGTAAAGTCTCTTCTGCTCACAAAGGCTGCGTTTATTTGATCAAAAATACAGTAAAAATGGTGCAATATTACAATTCAAAATAGAAATCCTTCAGAAATCACTCTAATATGATGATTTGATGCTCAAGAAACATTTATGATTATTATCAGTGTTGAAAACAGTTCATATTTTTGTGGAATCCATGATATATTTTATTTCTCAGGATTATTTGATGAATAGAAAGTTCAAAAGAACAGCATTTATTTGAAACTGAATCTTTTCTTACATTATTAATGTAAATTTTGATCACTTTAATGCATTTTTGCTGAATAAATATTAATTACAAATCTTACTGACCGCAGACTTTTGAACGATAGTGTATGTATTATTGAAATTATTATTATTATTATAGTCATATAGTCATTACTATATCTTCAGTCTAGACATAAGCTCTCTTAAATAAGAATATATGAATTATGCTTTATGAAACGGTGATGTGGTTTGGTGATATTCAGCCTCACCTGCTGTCGCCAGCGTTGGCCACGTACAGTTTTCCCAGTAAATACATCACGACCAGCGCAGTACATCCTCCAGAGATACAGTAAACCAACCTCTCTCGAGCGATGTGAGCGTCCTGAGATCACACACACACACACACACACACACACACACGGACAACTCAACCCAAAGATATTTCAAATCAATGCAAAACTTTACAATGTAAAATATCTGTGAATATATAGTAAAGTGTAATTTATTCCTGTGATCAAAGCTGAATGTTCAGCATCATTAGTCACATGATCCTTCAGAAATCACTCTAATATGAGGATTTGCTGCTCAAGAAACATTTGTGATTATTATCAATGTTATGATTATAATGTCTTTCAAACAAAGCAAAAAAATCAAAAAAACGTGCTGAGCCCAAGCATTTCAACAGTAGTGTACACGTGGCTGCTCAACACTGACGCTGATGATTTGATAACTCTATGCTTTGGCATCAGTACTCACTGTCTGTGTCTGCAGCTCTCCTGAGTTTCCTCTGTTCGCTTCAGCTGCGGTCTGATGTTTGTTGTGTTGCTTTGTTCAGGGCGTACAAAACAGTTCAGGAAGAAGATCTGAAGTTTCCACTCATATACGGAGAAGGAAAAAAGGTAAGATGGCAGTTAGACGTATTCCTGCTTCACAAAGGTCATACAGGGGTCACCTCAGAGTTAAGCGTGTCTTGAAACGATTGCCTGTGTCTCTCGCTTTTCTACACTCTTAGAAAAAAGGTTCTATATAGAACTCTAGGGTTCTTGACTCAATTTTAAAGAACACTTTATGCCAAAAAGGTTCTATATAGAACTCTAGGGTTCTTGACTCAATTTTAAAGAACACTTTATGCCAAAAAGGTTCTATATAGAACTCTAGGGTTCTTGACTCGATTTTAAAGAACACTTTATGCCAAAAAGGTTCTATATAGAACTCTTGGGTTCTTGACTCGATTTTAAAGAACACTTTATGCCAAAAAGGTTCTATATAGAACTCTAGGGTTCTTGACTCGATTTTAAAGAACACTTTATGCCAAAAAGGTTCTATATAGAACTCTAGGGTTCTTGACTCAATTTTAAAGAACACTTTATGCCAAAAAGGTTCTGTACAAGGAGAAACGTCTTAAATGATTGTGTAATACTTTCATGTTTTAGGGCATATTTCATTTTTCTCTAGTGATAAAATATGTTTATGAGCTGTTTAATTCATACATTTTGAAAATGAATTAAAACAATGAATTAGTTAAAACTAGTCTAACACAAATTCATGGCAATCTACACACACAGGATGATTTTCAAATTCAACATCCAGCGGATGCAGCAATTAATTCGTACATGTTTGTTGAAACGGTTAGAAAAGTACAAAAATATTTTTTGAATTGTGTTTTGCATTTGTATGAGCTATTTGGAAATGGCATTTTGTGAATATGAGTTGCTTGCAAATATATAAATGAGTTTTTTCTGAATGTGAATTGGTTTACACATTAGAGATTAGAGATTAATTTCAGTTCTGTCTCTTTAAGAAAGAATTAAAAGGTGACCTCAATGACTTTACAAGGATCTTTCTAGCTTAATCTTTGGCCATATTTGGAGAATGAACTATCATTTCAGAGAAGTTGAGAAAGAGGAAAAAAAAACATCAAGGCCAAGCAAAAGAAATCTCCAGTCATCTTCAGACGTTCAGAAGCAGTCGTGTCGTGAGATTGCACACGTCTGTTGTTCTGATGTCAGCGAGACCGAGCGATTGCAGAAAGAAAGGCTGAGGGAGTGACGGCAAATTTGACAGCTTTCTCTCTTCTGACCAAACGTGATCAATCTCTTGAAGTTATTCCCTCGTGTGGAAAGTCATAAAAACACTATCATGGATTTTTTTTGGGGGGAGTTTCTGAGGACGCTGGAAATGTGAGAAGGGTCCATGTTTAAGTCAGTCATAAGTAAGGGATAATGTAGAGCGAGGCGGTTGTTATAGCGAATACAACAGGCTGATTAGGACCTCTATAATCAGGACCCCGACGCAAAGCGCTATAACAACCGCGTCGCTCTACGTTATCCCGCTTATTACATGGCTACCCACCAAATAAATCAATAATTTGACACAAAATATTGATTTAAAAGGGAGTTTATTGATTTAAAAACGATTGTATTGCTTCCGCTAAAGAAAATAGTCTGTTACGTCTCTACAGTTAGAATCCTGCATCCATAGCAACGCTCTGTCATGGCAACGGTGTGTTATACTTCGCAGCATCTGTTATCAAGAAATAACACACCGCATTCTACAGTACATTAGAATTCAACCAAGCCATGTAATATATGCTAATATCACTGTTTTAGAAGAAAAGGTTCTATATGGAACCGTCAAGGGTTCCGTCATGGGAACATTTTATGAATTTAGTTTTAATTAGTTTATTTTGTTTCATTTGAATTCTGTCCTATCATAAAGAAAAAATGTAAATAACATGTTAAACATGAACGTTTTATGTGATCGTTTAAAGGGTCATATAATGCCATTTTTGTTAATAAAGTTAATATGATTCTTTAGGGTCTAAATGAAAAGTTTGTAATATACTTTAATTAAAAATTCTCATTAGTATTGTAAGAAAACACTCATTTTACCTGGTCAAAAACAGCTCTGTTTTCAGCATGCCGTTTAAGTGCATGTGTCTTTAAATGATAATGAGCTTTGCTCACCCCGCCCCTCTGTTCTGTGCGTACACCGTTTGTAACACAATAACATAATAACCATAACGCGTTGTTCATTATAAACCTGGGATTATGAATTATATTGAGAACGTAGTACATAGAAAACATGCCGTAATGTACCCTGAGTGTAAACAGCCGCATTCATCGTGAAGCGTGCAGCAAGCGATATGTAAAGATTAATATAAAGATTAATATAAAGGTTAATAAAACGTTACACTCACTTCTTCTTCTGGAGGTGCAGCAGGAACACGAATAGTTGGTACCGATCCTTTTTTCAGGAGCAGCTTCTTAGCAAAACCAGCTTTATACTGACCCTCGTTTGTAAAGCAGTCTGGTGTGTGAAATTATTTGCGCAAACATGAAAGCATTGACGTTGATCGTGAACGTCGAAACTCAGCCACTGCGTCTTCAGCGGTTCGGATTTAGGAACATCAAAATGATGCTGTGTTCGTTATTACACCCAAGAACACCACAATCACTTAGACGGCATTCTGCTCATAGACAGTGCTCCAGTGTATCAACAATCACGCACGGACTATGATTGACAGCTCGCTCACGAGCGAGGGCGGGTCTGTGTTGAAACGCAGCTGTCAATCAACAATCGTGGGAGGGGCGTCCGACCGCGTGACGTCACTAGGTCGAACGGCTCGATTTGAGAGAGGGGAAAACATATAAGGAGATAAAAAAAACACTGGATGGATTTTTATCATTTTATGATGGTTGTGTACAGGCACTGCCAACACACAATCAACTTGTAAAAGTGCATGTTCCATTACATGACCCCTTTAAGACATTTCTGGCATAAAGTGTTCTTTAGAATTGAGTTAGTTCTAAATGGAATCCCACTGAACCTTTTTCCCAGGAGTTGTTGCTGTCGGGGTGTTAATGTGTTCTGAGATCAGTGTGGTGTGTCTCAGCTTCTCGAGGCATCTGTTCTGATCCTCGTCTCGATAGCGCTCGGTTGCCGATATCAAAAACGACTCCGCCGCGACACGAGGGAGTCTGAGAAAGCAGCTGGTCGAGGGCATGTGTATTATTAACCAGCAGGGGCATTCTGGGAAAGATCTGCTCGCTGTATCAAACTAACCATCATGTACACTCTTAAAAATAAGGTTTTTTTCACAGTGATGCCATAGATAGAGGAACCATTTTGGTTCCCAAGTGAACATTGTTAAAGTCCTACTGTGGAAAATCCAGCTTTTAATGTTGTTTATGTGTGTATGTGGTGTTTTTAATATGCTTTAAGACAAACCATGTGTAAATTCATAAGTCGACACCATTGCTGAGTATTTCCTCCTTAAAACTGCAGTGAACCAAAGACAGTCTCAAACACACGCTTTGAAATCGCTGGTGTTTCTGACGTCACAAACTACCTTGTAACCAATCAGATCAACGTGTGATCGTCAACCAGTGGATCTCTGAGCTGAGTGAGTGAGTGGAGGCGGGGCTCATTTGCATATTCATAGAACCGCACATACTAAATGAGGCAAGGGTGTCGAGTTACATTCAAGATATTTTAAGGCATGAAGATGAAAAAAACGTTTAAATATGTTATTTTGGAGATCAAAGATGAGTTTTAAGAGATAAAATGATTGACTACAGGAACAGCTTGAATGTTGATTATTTTCCTCATATTCTCCATTGTTGCGGCTCCTCTCTTCCCAGTCTGTCAGTAACGCTCTGTTTACTTCCTGTCTCTATGAAGCCCCTCCTTCTGAAAAGCACACTGTGCTCTGATTGGTCGGCTGGATCAGTGTGTTGTGATTGGTCGAGCGCTTCGAGTGTGTTTGGGAAATGTCCCGCCCCTAATTACCATAACCTCCATTTTAACACACTACTGACTAACTCAACCAGGCCCCGCCCCTTTATTCTGCGTATGAATTATTATAATGAGGAATATTGTGACGTGTTCGTTCCCGGGAAGAAACTCAAGACTACAATGAGTTCAGAAACACTCACACTGATATAGAGAAGAACGTTTTCATGCTCAAATAGCAACACTACACACTATTAAGAAAGATTTAAAAATCTTAAGAACCTTTTTCCACTATAAAAACCGAACGTTTGTTCATGGATCCAATAAAGAAGCTTTATCTTTAGGAGTGTAGAGACGCTCTTTAGTTTGACTAGGAAATACGGCACATTAGGGAAGTAAACGGTTGGAAAGCTGTCTCGTGTTGGCATATATGAAGTGAGTTGTGTGTGTGTGTGTCGCTCAGGCTCGTGTTCTGGCCACCATCGGCATCACTCGAGGACTCGGCGATCACGACCTGAAGGTTCACGACTCTGACATCGCTATCAAACCCTTCCTCTTGTGTTCTCCCGAGGTTTGTCATTCACCTCACACACACACAAACACACTCCAGATGACTTCATTACTTCACTAGCTAAGCAAGACCACGGTATTATTGTTTTTTGGCACATCACTGTAATGTCATGTTTGTTAAACAAGGTACCATGTTGTTTGGTCATGATTTTACCATGCTTTTTGGACATGGCACCATGGTATTATCATGTTTTTACTGGATTCTTTTGTTGTTGTTTTTATATAATGCTATAGAGTGTGTGGCAGGGTTATTATCATTAACTAAACATTTTCATGAATTGAAACAAAATAAGCATTAACTGCATGTAAAAAATGAACTTATTGTCAGCTACATCACTGCTCATTTTCATTTAATTCAAGGTGAAGTACTAATATAACTAAAATAAAAGGAAATAAAACAATAAAAGGAAATAAAAACTATATAGACGTTTTTAAAAAGTGTCAAAAATACAACAAAATGACAAAAAAAAAGAAGTATATTAGTATATCAATAATACTTACATTTACCATGGCATTAGTATGTTGTTTGCAAAAAGTACCATGGTATTACTGTGTTTTAATCATGGCATTGTTTCTTTGGGAAAGGGTAAAATATGTTAAATATGTACCATGCTTTGTTTTTTAAACAAGGTACCATGGTATTACTGTGTTTTTGAATATTGTACTATGGTATTACCATGTAATGTACCATTTCTATATTATTTGGAAAAAAGAGCCATTGTGTTACTGTTTTTTTATTGTATTACCATGTTGTTTGGGGATATTTACCATGGTATTATGATGTTTTTGGAAAGGGTATGATAATATCACGTTTTGTTGACTGTGTAACATGGTGATACCATGCCTTTTTTTTAAAACAAGGTACCATGTCCTGTGTGGACATTTACCATGGTATTACCATGTTTTTGGATGTGTTTTGCATGGTATTATCATGTTTTTTGGACATTTACTATGGTATCCCCCCCCCCCCCCCCCCCCAAAGGTATCATGGGAATGCCTTGTTTTTCAGACTCTTCTGAGTGTTTCGGAAGTAACTTGAAAATGCAGTCTACTGAATACATTAAAGTACTATGGTATTCCCATGTGATGCCGACAGCACAGTACTTTTGCACGGGTTTCTGGGTCAGTCATCGGGTCTGTTTGGCTCATTAATGTAAAGCAGCTTCTATACGTGATATAGCCTCAGATATATAGATAATGCTGTCTATCAGAGCCACAGTTGTCCTCTTGTGCTCGTGTTTACTGCTTTAAGAGTGAAGTGTTGGAGTTAAAGCAGTGACACGAGCCTCTCCTCAACTCTTCTGAAGCTCTCTTGATCTTTAATTCACACGCTGTGTAAAGTTCATCCACGGTTCGTCCCGCCGTCTGCACTTTCTCTCTCTCGGCTTCTCTTTGATCTGTTTTTCTTATTCCTCCTCCTCCTCTCCTCGATGCACTTTTCCCCCGTTATATGATTGTGCAACATGTAGACCTCAGTCAACTGTGCTCCGGTTAGATCGAGTCGTTCTTCTCCTGTCTGTGACACACACACTGGGTGAAAGGTCGAGGCTGGGTCACAGAGGACAACCTGACACTCGCATCAAAGATGATTTATATCCATCTGTCTATCCTTCCATCTAATATATATAAACCCTATAATAATAAATAATACAATATAACCATTCTAATACATTTTTATTAATTAATACATTTTATTTTTAAGTATTTTAATATATATATATATATATATATATATATATATATATATATATATTTAATATTTAAATATTGAATACAATTTATTAATTTATAAAAAGTATTCTAATATATATAAGTATTCTAATCTATTCTATATTCTAAAATATATTTTAAATAAAACAATGATTTTTAAAACAGATTTATTATTTAAATATATTGAATAAATTAATTTACAAGGAAATGTAAATTTAAAAAAATATATATACAACATCATATTCATGTATAAAATGTAATTATAATATTAATCATAATGTATCATATAATAAATTAAAGTCAAATGGATTAAATAATAATGTTATAATTTAAATATTGAATAAAATGTATTAATTTAAAATAAATTAAATGTGCATATCTTTAATATATTACATATTTTTAATTATTATTTTAATATCCATTTCTATCTAATATATAGGCTATATATTAATACATATGTGTTTAATTATTTGAATCTTTATATCTTTATATATATATATATATATATATATATATATAAACTAATATATAGATAATTAAATGGATTTATTATTTAAATATTAAATGTATTCATTTATCCATGTTAAATGTAAAATTGTTGACACCTTTTCATTAAAAAAAGATAGAATTATAATTAATACTTATATTTGATCCATTACGATTAATAGTATAATTGAAATAAAAGTCTGTTGTACAGAGCTGTTTAAGGAAGCATCTGTGAATGATCAGCCTGTGTTGATGTGATGCAGTGAGTCTGATGAAATGGGTCTCAGTCACGATGTGTGTGTCGAGAGTCTCTGACTGCATCTGACAGGCTTGTGGGATCGTGAGCGTTCGCCAGCCGGCTTTTAGATGGAAATTCAGCTTTAACCAAAAACACTGACCATCACGACAGATGTGTCCGGGATTTTACCACTGTTAAAAGCATGAGAAGATAAAAGACATCAATATTTAAGAAATCATTTTTTACAGACATTATATTCATTATTTATTACCCAATAATACACATTGTTTTTAAATTAATCAGCATCTATTTACTTGTGCATGTGTTTTTCTCTATTTTACATCTCATGTTACCTAATACATTTATTTTGTTTGGTTACAACTGATTTTACCCTGTTCTTGCCAAGAAAATAAGCTTTCTGATACGAAACAAACAAACTAAATAAATCTTAAATGTAAAATTTTTGATATATTTTTTTTATATATATATACTAAAAATGTCCATTTATAAAATCATAAAGTGGTTTATCACTTATTAGACATTTCTTTGAAAATTTGTATATACATTTTTTTATATTAAAACAATTTTTGATTATGTGATAATAATCACACTAAACGCTTCTTCTGTTAAGTTAAATAGCTAATTCGTGGGATGTTTCAGGTGTCCAGCTACACAATAATATAAAATCACTGATGTACCAATTATTGGCGCGTGAAAGTCGGATTCTATTAATGTTTGTGTATTCTAATACGTCATTTCTACAGGTGAAGGTCTATAACCTGTCTCAGCATGAGCACGGCGCTGATGATGTCATGGTCCTGGCTACTGATGGACTCTGGGACGTGTTGTCCAATCAGGAAGTGGCAGAGGCGGTATCTGGTTTCCTTGGAAACTGTGACCCTGATGACCAGCACAGGCAGGTTCCTCAGCTTTGGTTGAGTATCAACTATCTACTCGTGCACAGCATGAAGACACAGTACAGCATGATGGCCTGTGTTTGGTAAACGTTGACGAGAATGAGGTTTGGCGTTTAATATGAGATGATGAAACTCGCGCTCTATAAAAAAATAAAGGTTCCAAAAAGTGATGTCATAGAAGAATCATTTCTATCAGTGAACATTCTAAAAAGAATGTTCCAACATTTTGTGGGAAATAAAGGCATTGATGGTTCTATAAAGAACCTTCAACATCCATGGAATTGATCAATGGGTTCTTTATAGTGTAGAAAGGTTCTTTTTAGAATGTTCACTGAAAGATTCTTTGGGGAACCAAATGGTTTCATTATGTTTTAAGAGTGTGAATTGAAGCATAGAAGCTTCAGTGGTTGAAGATCTGGACTGGGAACTGGGTTGGAGGTTCAAGCCAAGAACCATCAGTGTTAATAAAGACGCATGAAGGACATTTCAAGATATTCCACACCCAAAGATTCACTCATCATTCATTCACACTCATGTTGTTCCTCAAGTCATATGGGTTTGGAAAGACATGAAGTTGTTGTAGTACTTCATTGTTCAGTCTTGAATTGGTCTTTGGTCTCGCCACACAATCACAAAACAATGAACAATACTCAACATCCACAAAATCAAAGCTTAAAATATTCACATTTCCCACCCCTTATTTAAAAGACGTTTGGTGTTCTATAACGACGACGAGATGGTAATAATTCAAAAACATGATTCAAGCGGTGTGTGTTGTGTCTCTTGTTATAGTCAAAGCTACAGCAATTTCATACAATAGATCGACTGACTTCTGCTTGGATCCTATGGTTTTCCCTGCTACTCTTGTACTTCTGTTTAATTTGACTTTATTCACAGATGGGGTAAAACACACTGGGGTGTGTTTGCCGTACAACGCCGTAACTCGCTGCTTCACTATCATAGTGTGATGATGCATCGCTGAAGAAATCAACTAGCGAGTCACGACCGTTTCCCGAAACCGTATTGTCGTAAACTGGTCGTTCAACCACGTTGGTTTATGACGTCATGTCGGTGTTGGAGTGATAACTTCTTTTAATGAATCTGTTTGAGATCGAATTAACGCTAGATGTTTCGCTATAAATTACAGTCATGTCATCTGAGGACTATTTCTCATTTTTCTCAGTTATTTTGCTTTATTTCCAGATTCAATCATAGACTCGTTCTTACGCTAGAGCTCGTTCACACATGCGCACTCTTCAAAAACAACACTTTAAATCTCTTGACAAACTAAAAGACGTAAATTACATTTGTATGTATCCTAAATAAAAGATATAGATTGCACTGAATGTCAGCTTGCTTATTTTGCTCAAGATGAGGATTTATTGAGTCCAATTGTCACAGGTCGAGATCTGTCTTTTCAAACACACAACTCTGCGATGCTGTTTGCGAATGTTCGTTAGAACGATAGTTTCGGGAAACACAGACTCGTTGAACTATCCTGATAACGACAGAACTTGCGCCCATAGTTGGCTAACGATGCTTTCGGGAAACACACCCCAGTTATGTTATACCCTAAAACACTCAATTAAACTACTATAATTGAGTAAATGATGATTGAACGTCGCGTTTGGGTGAACTATCCCTTTAATTTTGAGAGACTGATCTGAAGAGCATCTCCGTTGTTTCTCAGGTACACCATGGCAGCTCAAGACCTGGTGATGAAGGCCAGAGGAGTCTTGAAGGACCGAGGCTGGAGAATCGCCGGAGACCGGCTGGGATCTGGAGATGACATCTCGGTCTTCATAATTCCTCTAATGAACGGCAGTAAACAGCCTCAGCCGAGCTGACCAATCAGGTGGCAGGGCGCCAACCGAACGGGACTGAATCCATCTCTAACACGACGCTCGGATGCTCACACAGCGTCTTGCTGGAGTTTGTGGAACGCGCTCTGCGTCTGAGCTCATTTACAACACGGACATTTGCTTTTAAGACTTGAAAGTCAACATCCACTGACTTTGAAGACCCACGTCAACGTTCCCAACGTCCGCGTGGGACGATGGGATCAGTATATAAGTTATAACTTTGCACAATGACTGAAGGAGTCGTCCGACTCTTTGAAGTTCTCCGTGGACAGATGCGCACCCACCGCAGTTTGTTTATCCGCACTCATCTGGCAGCTAGGCGGAAACAACCGTGTTTTGTTTGTCCTTTCAGGATATTCATTTATCCTTTGAATGTTTAGTTTGCGGTTTTCCTTCTTTGCCTTCCTTGGAAAAAATCAAAGCAATTCTGGCTGTTATTTGTACATCCTGTTTTACAAGGACTGAAAATCAGTTTCGTTTCTCTCGTGCGCTGTATATTTGCAATAGCTAAATAATGCCGACTTGATCTTCCACTCGTCTCAGTAAGGTTTTTAGGATGTGTCAGTGGAGGAGAGTCATGTTCAGCGAGCATTACCGTTGATTTCTGTACGTGAATTAACACCTACCTGCAATCTGTTCGTCAGGGCTCCCGTGTGGAGGTTCGCTGAGGTCTGACTAGCGCTACATCATGTTCACAGTGGCACCTTCCTCTTCTACAGCACAAACCCGCTGTGAGCATTTGGAAAGGCTTTCGTATACACACACACACACGCATAATGTGCAAACACACACATATACACACTCCCCAAGAGAGTGGCCATCTGGTCAGCACAACCTGAGTGTGACCAAAACAAGACTAATTTGGCCATAGATTCAGCTGTGTGTGTGTGTGTGTGTGTGTGTGTGTGTGTGTACAGCTCTCTAACACTTTAGCGCAGTCGTTTGTGTGGGTGGACGGCACTGCAAGGGCATCACATGCTTACTAAAGGCAGGCACATTCTGGGAAGTGCACACACACATGCACTGCAACAATGATTCATAAACTGCTTATGTGGCTCCATTAATGCTTATTGAAATGGCCGACAGATTTTTAATAAAAACTCACTTAAGATGTTTCTAAATGTTTCTTAAATAACAGGAATAATTTCATATGTTTACCCAAATGATGTACTCCCTGTGTAAAACAACATAATTCCAGACAATTGTTAAAAGAATAAAGTCGTAAGTTCACACCAAACCAAATATGTTGTCATTATTGACCATGGCTTGTATTGTACGTGATATCGGTTATTCGCTGATGACTTCCCGCCGCGCTTTTCGAATGTGATTGGCTCTTCTCAAAATTCAAATTTGTTGCATTTTTCCAAGCGCTAAATTTGTTTTTGATTGGTGAGCTGGAGATTTTCGGTGAGTAATGATTTAGTTTTGATTGAGAAACGGACCATAATTTATCATGTGATTTAAGTAGACTCTGTACATCACAGTGCTAGACTACTTTTATGGTTTTAATGGACTTTTAAGGCGGGTAAACCATTTTGGCGCGAAGGATAGTCGCGGTCTTTGATGTTGATCGTTAAGTCATATAAAACACTAAAAGGAGTTTAAAAATACTCAAATTAAATGTGAGCTGAAGACTGTAAGACAGAACAGCACTGAATGGCTTATAATGTTTCATTTGCATAATATCCTAGCAAGCAATAGCCGTCATCTCGGTTAACTATAGACCCGATGTAGTAACCCAGTTCTAGCCAAAATAAACTTGAATTTGGTTACAAGTCGTTGTTGCCAAAATAACTTGCGAGATGTATGATATTCCATAATGTATGGAAGCTTGTTTCCGCCAGAGAATAAAACATTTTAAAAGATAATTGCGACTTTTTATCTCACAATTGCAAGTTTACATCTCGCAATTCTGACTTTATTTCTCAGAATTGCGAGATTTAAAGTCAGAATTGCGAGATATAAAGTCAGAATTGCGAGATATAAAGTCAGAATTGCGTGATATAAAGTAGCAATTGTGAGATATAAAGTCAGAATTGCGAGATATAAACTATTCTGAGATTCCTTAGAATTGGACTTTATATCTCACAATTGAGAGCTTATATCTCACAATTCTGAGAAAAGATGTCAAAATTGCGAGATATAAACTCGCAATTATGTGTTATAAAGTCAGAATTGCGTGATATAAAGTCGCAATTGTGAGATATAAAGTCAGAATTGCGAGATATAAAGTCAGAATTGCATGAAATAAAGTCACAATTGTGAGATATAAAGTCAGAATTGCGTGATATAAAGTCAGAATTGCGTGTTATAAAGTCAGAATTGTGAGATATAAAGTCAGAATTGCGTGTTATAAAGTCAGAATTGCGAGATTTAAAGTCGGAATTGCGTGTTATAAAGTCAGAATTGCGAGATTTAAAGTCAGAATTGCGTGATATAAAGTCAGAATTGCGAGATATAAAGTCAGAATTGAGAGATTTAAAGTCAGAATTGCGTGTTATAAAGTCAGAATTGCGTGATATAAAGTCAGAATTGCGAGATTTAAAGTCAGAATTGCGTGATATAAAGTCAGACTTGCGAGATATAGAGTCGGAATTGCGTGTTATAAAGTCAGAATTGCGAGATTTAAAGTCAGAATTGCGAGATTTAAAGTCAGAATTGCGTGTTATAAAGTCAGAGTTGCGAGATATAAAGTCAGAATTGCATGATATAAAGTAGCAATTGTGAGATATAAAGTCAGAATTGCGAGATATAAACTATTCTGAGATTCCTTAGAATTGGACTTTATATCTCACAATTGTGAGTTTATATCTCACAATTCTGAGAAAAGATGTCAAAATTGCGAGATATAAACTCGCAATTATGTGTTATAAAGTCAGAATTGCGTGATATAAAGTCGCAATTGTGAGATATAAAGTCAGAATTGCGAGATATAAAGTCAGAATTGCGTGAAATAAAGTCGCAATTGTGAGATATAAAGTCAGAATTGCGAGATTTAAAGTCAGAATTGCGTGATATAAAGTCAGAATTGCGTGTTATAAAGTCAGAATTGTGAGATATAAAGTCAGAATTGCATGTTATAAAGTCAGAATTGCGTGTTATAAAGTCAGAATTGCGTGTTATAAAGTCAGAATTGCGAGATTTAAAGTCGGAATTGCATGAAATAAAGTCACAATTGTGAGATATAAAGTCAGAATTGCGTGATATAAAGTCAGAATTGCGTGTTATAAAGTCAGAATTGTGAGATATAAAGTCAGAATTGCGTGTTATAAAGTCAGAATTGCGAGATTTAAAGTCGGAATTGCGTGTTATAAAGTCAGAATTGCGAGATTTAAAGTCAGAATTGCGTGATATAAAGTCAGAATTGCGAGATATAAAGTCAGAATTGAGAGATTTAAAGTCAGAATTGCGTGTTATAAAGTCAGAATTGCGTGATATAAAGTCAGAATTGCGAGATTTAAAGTCAGAATTGCGTGATATAAAGTCAGAATTGCGAGATATAGAGTCGGAATTGCGTGTTATAAAGTCAGAATTGCGAGATTTAAAGTCAGAATTGCGTGTTATAAAGTCAGAGTTGCGAGATATAAAGTCAGAATTGCATGATATAAAGTAGCAATTGTGAGATATAAAGTCAGAATTGCGAGATATAAACTATTCTGAGATTCCTTAGAATTGGACTTTATATCTCACAATTGTGAGTTTATATCTCACAATTCTGAGAAAAGATGTCAAAATTGCGAGATATAAACTCGCAATTATGTGTTATAAAGTCAGAATTGCGTGATATAAAGTCGCAATTGTGAGATATAAAGTCAGAATTGCGAGATATAAAGTCAGAATTGCGTGAAATAAAGTCGCAATTGTGAGATATAAAGTCAGAATTGCGAGATTTAAAGTCAGAATTGCGTGATATAAAGTCAGAATTGCGTGTTATAAAGTCAGAATTGTGAGATATAAGGTCAGAATTGCATGTTATAAAGTCAGAATTGCGTGTTATAAAGTCAGAATTGCGTGTTATAAAGTCAGAATTGCGAGATTTAAAGTCGGAATTGTGTGATATAAAGTCAGAATTGCGAGATATAAAGTCAGAATTGCGAGATTTAAAGTCAGAATTGCGTGATATAAAGTCAGAATTGCGTGTTATAAAGTCAGAATTGTGAGATATAAAGTCAGAATTGCGTGTTATAAAGTCAGAATTGCGTGTTATAAAGTCAGAATTGCGTGTTATAAAGTCAGAATTGCGAGATTTAAAGTCAGAATTGCGTGATATAAAGTCAGAATTGCGAGATATAAAGTCAGAATTGCGAGATTTAAAGTCAGAATTGCGTGTTATAAAGTCAGAATTGCGTGATATAAAGTCAAAATTGCGAGATTTAAAGTCAGAATTGCGTGATATAAAGTCAGAATTGCGAGATATAAAGTCGGAATTGCGTGTTATAAAGTCAGAATTGCGAGAATTAAAGTCAGAATTGCGAGATTTAAAGTCAGAATTGCGTGTTATAAAGTCAGAATTGCGAGATCTAAAGTCAGAATTGCATGATATAAAGTCAGAATTGCGTTATAAAGTCAGAATTGCGAGATTTAAAGTCAGAATTGCGAGATTTAAAGTCAGAATTGCGTGTTATAAAGTCAGAATTGCATGATATAAAGTCAGAATTGCGAGATATAAAGTCAGAATTGCGAGATATAAAGTCAGAATTGCGTGTTATAAAGTCAGAATTGCGAGATCTAAAGTCAGAATTGCATGATATAAAGTCAGAATTGCGTTATAAAGTCAGAATTGCGAGATTTAAAGTCAGAATTGCGTGATATAAAGTCAGAATTGCGAGATATAGAGTCGGAATTGCGTGTTATAAAGTCAGAATTGCGAGATTTAAAGTCAGAATTGCGAGATTTAAAGTCAGAATTGCGTGTTATAAAGTCAGAGTTGCGAGATATAAAGTCAGAATTGCATGATATAAAGTAGCAATTGTGAGATATAAAGTCAGAATTGCGAGATATAAACTATTCTGAGATTCCTTAGAATTGGACTTTATATCTCACAATTGTGAGTTTATATCTCACAATTCTGAGAAAAGATGTCAAAATTGCGAGATATAAACTCGCAATTATGTGTTATAAAGTCAGAATTGCGTGATATAAAGTCGCAATTGTGAGATATAAAGTCAGAATTGCGAGATATAAAGTCAGAATTGCGTGAAATAAAGTCGCAATTGTGAGATATAAAGTCAGAATTGCGAGATTTAAAGTCAGAATTGCGTGATATAAAGTCAGAATTGCGTGTTATAAAGTCAGAATTGTGAGATATAAAGTCAGAATTGCATGTTATAAAGTCAGAATTGCGTGTTATAAAGTCAGAATTGCGTGTTATAAAGTCAGAATTGCGAGATTTAAAGTCGGAATTGTGTGATATAAAGTCAGAATTGCGAGATATAAAGTCAGAATTGCGAGATTTAAAGTCAGAATTGCGTGATATAAAGTCAGAATTGCGTGTTATAAAGTCAGAATTGTGAGATATAAAGTCAGAATTGCGTGTTATAAAGTCAGAATTGCGTGTTATAAAGTCAGAATTGCGTGTTATAAAGTCAGAATTGCGAGATTTAAAGTCAGAATTGCGTGATATAAAGTCAGAATTGCGAGATATAAAGTCAGAATTGCGAGATTTAAAGTCAGAATTGCGTGTTATAAAGTCAGAATTGCGTGATATAAAGTCAAAATTGCGAGATTTAAAGTCAGAATTGCGTGATATAAAGTCAGAATTGCGAGATATAAAGTCGGAATTGCGTGTTATAAAGTCAGAATTGCGAGAATTAAAGTCAGAATTGCGAGATTTAAAGTCAGAATTGCGTGTTATAAAGTCAGAATTGCGAGATCTAAAGTCAGAATTGCATGATATAAAGTCAGAATTGCGTTATAAAGTCAGAATTGCGAGATTTAAAGTCAGAATTGCGAGATTTAAAGTCAGAATTGCGTGTTATAAAGTCAGAATTGCATGATATAAAGTCAGAATTGCGAGATATAAAGTCAGAATT
The DNA here is from genome assembly GCF_951802725.1 of Rutilus rutilus. Lineage (NCBI taxonomy): Eukaryota > Metazoa > Chordata > Actinopteri > Cypriniformes > Leuciscidae > Rutilus > Rutilus rutilus. Next base: position 4,055,809 of record NC_140233.1, read on the forward strand.
GCGAGATATAAAGTCAGAATTGCGTGTTATAAAGTCAGAATTGTGTGATATAAACTATTCTGAGGTCAAAAAAAAAAAAGATTCCTTAGAATTGGACTTTATATCTCACAATTGTGAGAAAAGATGTCGAAATTGTGAGATATAAATTCTGACTTTATATCTCGCAATTCTGACTTTATATCTCGCAATTCTGACTTTATATCTCGCAATTCTGACTTTATTTCACGCAATTCTGACTTTATATCTCGCAATTCTGACTTTATATCTCGCAATTCTGACTTTATTTCTCGCAATTCTGACTTTATATCTCACAATTCTGACTTTATATCTCGCAATTCTGACTTTATTTCTCGCAATTCTGACTTTATATCTCGCAATTCTGACTTTATATCTCGCAATTCTGACTTTATATCTCGCAATTCTGACTTTTTCACGCAATTCTGACTTTATTTCACGCAATTCTGACTTTATATCTCGCAATTCTGACTTTATATCTCGCAATTCTGACTTTATTTCTCGCAATTCTGACTTTATATCTCGCAATTCTGACTTTTTCACGCAATTCTGACTTTATTTCACGCAATTCTGACTTTATATCTCGCAATTCTGACTTTATATCTCGCAATTCTATATCTCGCAATTCTGACTTTATATCTCGCAATTCTGACTTTATATCTCGCAATTCTGACTTTATTTCACGCAATTCTGACTTTATATCTCGCAATTCTGACTTTATAACACGCAATTCTGACTTTAAATCTCGCAATTCTGACTTTATAACACAATTCTGACTTTATATCTCGCAATTCTGACTTTATATCTCGCAATTCTGACTTTATATCTCGCAATGCTGACTTTATATCACGCAATTCTGACTTTATATCTCGCAATTCTGACTTTATAACACGCAATTCTGACTTTAAATCTCGCAATTCTGACTTTATAACACAATTCTGACTTTATTTCACGCAATTCTGACTTTATATCTCGCAATTCTGACTTTATAACACGCAATTTCGACTTTATTTCACGCAATTCTGACTTTATATCTCGCAATTCTGAGAAATAAATTCGCAATTATCTTTTAAAATGTTTTATTCTGTGGCGGAAACAAGCTTCCATAATAATGTAAGCAAAGTAAACGGTGATTACAAGGTGTTTGGTTTCATATCTGTATCTAATTGATGACTAGTCTATTCTTGGGCGATGGTTTAGACATCTATTAAATTTTCACTGACAGCCCTAATTTCGCCTTGTTTTAGGCTAGACGTCTGCGCTGTGTTTGGACGGCCATTAGACGTCTTTTAAACGTAAAATTGCTTGCTGGGAGATGGCATCCATCTTGAATAAGTCATTTGGTGTTTAGTCTTTTTTGTAATGGGAACCGACACAACATTTTTTTTGTGTGTGTTGAGGAAATCATACGGATTTGTGGGAGTGAAGGAAGAGATCGATTTTCATTTTTTTGGGTAATTTACCCTTAAAGATTCCATCCAACAATGAAAGATGATCTGCTAATAACATGTAATTTTGGTGAACATCCTCTGAGAATAAAACCTTCCTAGGCGATTAAGTAACTGTAGCCTTTACTCTTATGATCTGAAAGTGAGTTGAAGTTCACATATTTGACAAATAAATGGAATTGCCAACAGCTGAGGTAATAATAATCAGAGTTTACCATCTCGAAACGCCTGCAGTGAAACCCTGTGCGAACACGCACGTCTTTAAAACACTCGAGTTTATGGCAAGCCATTTTAACTTTTATTAATTTCCAGGATATGAATTCTTGATATCAACAATTCAATTTTCACTAGTTCAAATGATAGTTATTGATATCAGGAATTAGATATAATTTTGATATCAATAATTCCATTTTCACTAGTGACAATGTTCATTTCTGATATCATAAATGTGATTGTTACTAGTAAGAAAGCCGTTTTAGACATCTGAAATTATATTAATATTAGAAATACATTTTCAGATATCAAAAATTTACATTTTTACTAGTAGCAATTCAATTGTTGATATCAGGAATTCACATTTTTACTAGTAACAATGTAATTATTGATATCAAAAATTATATTTCTACTAGTAAGAAATACAAAGCATATGTGTATTCGGAATTTCAACTAGTAACTAAGAAATCAATTCTTGATATCAACAATTGAATTTGAATGGCATTTCACTAGTGAAAATACAATTACAGATATCAAGAATTATAATTATTGATATCTAGAATGAGCATTTTATCTAGTAAAAATGTAATTGTTGATATCTAGAATTAGCATTGTTAGTGGAAATGTAATTTCTGATATCAGTAACTATAATTTGAACTAGTGAAAAATTGAATCGCTGATATCAAGAATTCATATCCTGGAAATTAATAAAAGTTAAAACAGCTTGCCATATATGAGTTTCTGAAGGACAGCGTTTTATCTCGAGGTCATGAACCTGGTTAGAAGTCTCAAACTGAAGGATTTTCTCAGATTTGCACGAATGGCTTTGAGCCTACGTGCTGCATTCACTGCATGAATGACGTCAGCACATTATCTACACTAATCATGTACTTCCGCAATAAAATCCAGTTAACTGCGACCACCTCGAGCACATGCACCAGTTCAAGAGTCGGATAGAGATTCATTTACAGCAATATGCGCAGTTGCAGTTAACAAACATAAGATGTTAGTTCAGATTTGTGTTGATCAATATTGTCTTATAACCTCTAACACTTTACACGTGTTGGTGATATATTGGTACTTCCCTTTTTTGGGTTGAAACTGGAATGTTAGGATTCAGATCAAGATAATACATGTGCAGTAGGCTACACCCCCATAGTCATATTTCTAAGTTATAGTCTTCAGGGTTAAATGAGGATAACCCTTTCATGACATCAGAGCACACCTTTCAATACACCACATGTACCTTTTACTGCACTTTTTCTACAGGGATTCAATTATTAACCTATGAACACTAGATGCACGTGCTCAAGTTGAGTAGGTCCAAACCATCCCAGGTAATGTCGTTCGGTACCACGTGACGTCACGATCGATGATTCTACGGTAGTGGGCAGAAAAAGCCACGTCACAGCTCTCTTCATAGCAACAGTAGAGTATGACCTACATGTATTAACCATCCCAAGGGCAAAATCAAGTATCTATTAAAATTAATAACCCTACCCGTCGTGTTCCCGAGGGTAATACCTGCTTTTCTGCTGTGCTCGACAAAAAAAACTGAAGAAAACTGGGGCATATGGCCAATCCCCATTAATTCACAACTCAGACAGTGGCAAAAACAACAGATCATAAAAAATAAAACAAAAACTAAGATTATTAGAAGCAAAAAAGACACTTACGACAGCATTGTGTTTCATAAGATACACATTTATTGAATTTAAATTCAGACTTACCATGGAGCACACGTTTACAACTGTCAGAACAATTTTTAACATGCACACAACTATGACTATATCACACACATATCACATAAAAACATTATTCTTTTTTTTTCACCCCGACGATTTGGATTCCAAAGCGAATTCCAGCTTGGGAAGAGTGTAACCAGCACTGGCAAGGGAGTAGCTTGCGCAGTCATCTCCATAACGGGCAATGTCACATCCCAACCAACAGCACAAACTACTACCTCAGCCAGTACACGGATAAATCGCGTTCGGGACCCCGTAGAACGCAGGGAATTCGAATCCATTTAAAAAGAATTCCAAGAATTCGAGCTGGACGTTCCAGAGCGCGCGAAGATTCCGAGCTGAATGGTCGTAGTACTCGTCTCGTGAGCGGGCTACACTCCCTTCAGCTGCTCCGTCATTGGCTGGGAGCGCAGCCAATGGGGTGTCAGAGGGACACCGCCCACGACACACACACCCCCAAAAGTGGCCACGCCTCCGGCATTCTTCAGCCAATGGCGCTGTCCTGACTTCACATGAGACTTTGAGCACGTGATTTTGAATGAGTTGATTTTTTTTTTTTTTTTTTTGGATTGACACTCACTTACTGTAAAGATCTCATAAGAAAAGACCTGCTATGCGTAACAAAAAAAAGCCCTTAAATTATATAATCTTATGAAGGTATTTTTTTTGTTGATAACCCCCTTGGGTAATATTTTATTGATTATTGAATTCCCTTTTTGTTCTTTTTGTTTCTTTAGGACTATGGTGTTTATCTATACTGTTTGCTGCTATGTGGACTTCTTTGAAATGTAATAAGATTTGTCTTTCTGAGGTTTTCTTTTAAGGTATTTTGTATGTTTCTTTAAGCAATAGAAGAAGAAAAAACATCAACTTACTGTAAAGAAGGAACAGAAGTACTGAGACGAGATAACCCTTTATCTGTCGCCCCTCTTTCTGATAATAGACATGAAAAAGGACTATCCAAACTTAAATGGTAGTAACTCAAGAATGCTTTGTAATATAGACCTAAGCTTTATAGAAGACTGCTGAGTAGCAGATTATTGCTGAAAATTATAAGTTTAAATGTACTGTAAATCAAATGTACTGTACAAAACCTTTATTTTATTTTATGTATGTATGTATGTATGTATGTATGTATGTATGTATGTATGTATGTATGTTTTTCAGATAATAAAAAAACAGTATATATATATATATATATATATATATATATATATATATATATATATATATAACAAAAATATATAAAAATATAACAAAATTATTTTTACCCTAAATTACTATAAAATCAAAGCCATATATCCAACCAAGTTGTGTGCCAAATTTGAAGCTGATATCACAAAAATTGAAGTTCCTATGGGATTTTGTTTAGGGGTTGTACCAAAAACATCACATAGAACTGTTTTACTGCATTCTCCTGTAACAAATTAATAAATTTCAGTCCAAATATCACTTCTATCACAAAATATAGAACCTTGAGACCTCAGACGATATGTGTTTTGTCATGATTAAAGGGTTTTGGTTATAAAGCAGTTCAAATAAACGTTGTAATATGAAACCTGACTCCGCCCACAAGGGGAGGAGTCCGCAAAAACAGTTTAGAGTAAACATCCGATTTCAAAACGGTTTTCACCGAATTAATTCTGAGTTCGTAAGCTTTCAAATGATACCTAATTTAATAAAAATAAAAAAAGTGATTAATAACGAGCACCACGTGTCCCGCTATAGTACGTTAACTTGCCAAATTACATATTTTGTACAGGCATTTTCAGATAATAAAAAAAAACAATTCAATAAAAATATCTTATAAAACGGATAGTTCTGGTCCTGGATGCTGATTGGCCAATACAGCGTTTCAGAGGCAAAATGGCTTCGTCCAAAACCCTGTTAACTCAAAAGTGACGACAATTTTTAATGATAATCTAATTGTTTTTTTTTGGCTGTAAAGCAAATGCAAGTGAAATCAGGTCATCCATGTGCAGACTTCATTTCAGGATTAAGATTTTAGGTAAAATGTATTAATGTAGATTTGATAACATTTTAGGTGAAGTTTTTTACTCAGTTTTTGTCTCGTTTTAAATGGTTTGTGGTCAAATGCATTTTTCAACGTTCAAATATTCTCAAAGTTTCTCAGTTAATATGAAATCATAAATGTACTGCACAAGCATGCATTATTATAAAATAGTTTAAAGTAGTTTTAGATGCAGTATGCACTTATATAATGCTCCATGAACAGCTTGAAACGTTTGTTTCATAGTCATATTTGAGCGTAAATGATCTTCTGGAAGTGAAATATGTTTAATGAATAACCAGATGAGCGATGCGTTTGATGTTCATAGAACTGTACCATTTATTATTGTACACACACCGGGTTCAACCCTTCTCAATGCGGCTAAAGATGACGTGGAATGTTACAGTAACATCTTGCATAAAATTCATTGCTGTTGAGAAAATTTCACAAAAAAAGAAAAGAAAAAAAGACCATCCTTCATGTATTTATTATTACGATGTTTCCGTTCTCTCTTTTTAAATGATTTTTTTTGGATTTGATTTTTTTAATCCAAATACGTTATTCTTAATTACATCTTTAACACTATCACCAAACACTGTACATTAAGGGGGGGGGAGAAAAACCAGAAAACCCATAAAAACAACAAACACTGCAAATTTACCGTAGCAGTTAATACATCGTTAAAGTCGGCCAATCAGAGTCTACCGTCAGCTCGAATTAGAAGAAGCTTAGAATGATGGGATTTGGAGCTGTCGATCAACAGTTTGCCATGACGATGGAGTCCTCGCGCGTGGTGTATGAAACAGTCACATTCATGTTCGCGGTGGAATAAAAACGTTCAGTCACGATTCGCCGTTCTGCACTTTGGAGACGGGCGGTTGCATGAAGTCTTTGAAGGGCCCGAGGGCGTCTCTGAGGGCGGAGCTCACTTCAGGAGACGAGCATGTGATGCACTCCACCAGCGTCGGGTACAGCGCGATCACCTGAGCCCACACGTTCCCATCCACTGACGCCCGGACAGGGAAGAGGAAGAGGAAGAGGAAGAGGAAGAGGAAGAGGAAGAGGAAGAGGAAGAGGAAGAGGAAGAGATGAGCACAAACAAGGATGCAAAACTTGACATTAACACTCGCCAAATGTGTGTGTATGTTTAACGGTCGCTCCTACTAGCCACTTTTAAGGTTGAGTTTTATATATATAATACATAAATTGGTAACACTTCAACTAATTTTAACTAATGAACCTTATTGTAATGTATTAACTAACATTAACAAAGATCCTGTAACATGTATTGCTCATTATTAAAAATACAGCTGTTGTTCATGTTAGTTCACTAATGTTAATACAACCTTTGATTTTGATAATGTATTAGTAAATTAATATTTACTAGGATTAATTAATGCTGTAGAAGTATTGATTTTCTTAGTTCATGTTAACTAATGAACCTTATTGTAGCGTTACCTACACATTTTTCAATTTTAGTCTTTTAATAAGGTATCTGAAATAAACTAAGTGCAATTGATTGATTGAAATACTAATTTCCCGCAGAATAGATACACTTTGCTCTTTCTCTCTCTCTCTAATCTCTCCGACGGCGAGAGACACACAAACCCGCCTCTCCTCACTCACTGACTCACTCGCTCCGGATGAATATTGCTGCCGTTACAGGGCTTGATAATGTTCATAACATTATTTATTCCCGCAGATTTTGTGCTCAAACACCCAAAGTGCAGCACATAAAGCCGCCTCTCAGGACTAAATTGAGTTCTTTTCGCTGCTTATTGCGCTTAAACAGCCAAACACACACAAAATAATGTAAATTTGACAGTCTTGGCGAGTTTTCACGTAAACACAGTCAGTTGTGTTTTAAGTGAATGTAAACAGTTGTTGTGTAACAGTGTAATGGATCTGTGCGTCAGGTCTTAAAGTGACAGCAGCCTAATAAACCTGCTGCCAAACTATGAGATTATATTAACCCTAAAACTGGCAATGTGATCTGGGCGTAACATAGTTTTTGTCGTCTTTTGTGGGGCGTAAGAATGATTTTTTCATCAAATCCTTGAGTATGCTGGTCACATGATTTGTTTAAAAAAAAATTTGTGATTAATTAGTCAGCCTGACCTAAATCCATAAAATAAATCCTTGAGATAAGTAAATATATATTAAACTTACTTTTCTTTTGAAAAACACTGCTAACATTAATTATGAACATTGTCTTAAGGTGCTGAAAAAGAAAATGTATAAAAATGTTGTTCATGTTGTTATTTAGCACGGTTTGAAATATATGTTACACCTGAGTCACACTGCCACTTTTGGGTATAAAAAAGGCATTAACTTTGTATTCATTTTTGTAACAATCTTTGTATTCTGAGGTATTTTTATTTACTTTTTACAAATTATAAAATGTACAGGTTAAACTTATACAGCCTGTCTGTCTTGAGTATGCTGGTCACATGATTTGCTTCAAGTTATCTGTGATCAATTAGTCACCTGACCTAAATCCAACATTTTTTATACCCTAAACAGGCAATGTGATCTGGGAGTCACAACTCATAAAATCCAAAATACATAAAAATTTTCTAAAATTATTTTGGATATGACTTGATATCATGTAAAAAAATGACATGAAATTATTTGTTGCTTATCATTTTCTACTCTTGCCTGTTTAAGGGTTAAAAATATCTATATGGTGGTTTTTCCCCATGGTATTGATGTCAGAATTGTGACCAGAGAAAATGGCAAGTAACTTTGGAAAACCACTAGCCACAGTGTGAAAGGTTAATGCCAAGCCCTGCCTATGATGCCTCAAAATGCTGTCTAGGTAGGCGACTCACTAGGTTTTGAGACGGAATAAAATCTTTTGTTTCACGTTTATGTTTCACGTAAATGCAGAAGTTCGTCATGGTTGTGTTCAAACCCGTCTCACCGTTCTCTGGCTGAGTCTTTTTCAAGGAATCCATGAGTGTGCTGATGGCTTTTAACACAAAGATGATCTCAGTCACTTGTTGCCTAGAGGATTAAAAAAAAAACAAATAGTGAAGAACGCTCAGAATCAAGTCCTGTGCAGTTTAGTTAGTGGAAACATGGTGAAAGCGAATGTTGTGAGTATGTCCAGCGCACATTTCTATGAAAGCTCGTTTCTGCCACAGAATAAAAGATAAAAAGGCTTTTTTTCAAGCTTTCATAAACATTTCATCCCAAAAGCCAAAGAAATAAAATAATCATCTTGCATTAAGAATGTAAACCTAATTTTAGATTTTTATTTTTTGTTGCATTGTGATATTATTTTCATGACAATAAAGCACATTTATTCATTAAATTAATGGCAAAAATAGAATTCTCATTGTAATGCAAAACAAATAAAAACATTTTGATAGGCCTATATTATTTTAATTAGTATTTATAACATAGCATTTTTTTTCTCTCCAGATTTTACTATTATAATAATAATGATTTTTTTTATCACAGCAATTTGAGAAGGAAAATTTGCTTGTATGCCAAAACAATTAAACTACCCAAAAATTAAAGATCGACCGATAATCGGTTTTACCGATATTTTGCATCGGTTTTGCAATATCGGATTCACCGATAAATGTAGAATCCTAAAAAATATGCTTTTCTTCATTCAATTCACTATTATTTGTATAGCGCTTTTCACAGAGATAGTTTCAAAGCAGCATTACAGAAAATGCACGTTCCATTGATACAATGTCTTTTAAGCAATAAACAGAGAACCTAGCCTTAAATCCTTTATGCTAACCGATAATTCTTTATATTTGAAAGCCGATTACCGATATATTGGCCGATAAATCTAAATCCAAATTTTTATATAATTTTTGAGAGCCTGATTACAAAAACATCAAGTCTCATCATGTCCTAAACACACAATCATAATGTTATCAGGCCGATAACGATAACATTAAAAACGAACATATATCCGCCGATACGGATATATCGTGCATCCCTAATTTTTTTCTTTATGCAAAATGTTTATTGGGGGGGAGGGGCAGGAAAAGAGTCCTATTTTGAAAGGCTCAGTGTGTGTGTGTGTTCCCGTGAGCTGACCTGGGCAGCGGGCAGCGTCCACTGAGTCTCTCGTCCTCCACGAAGCGTCGGAGCACGTCTTGCGCCCGTTGCAGAAGCACTGACAGAGCCATACGGGAGATGTAGCCCTCCTGCGGCGTCGACACCTTATTACTGAAGGAGAACTGCAGGAGCGTCTCGAAACACACTTTAGAGAACTCCTCTCGCATACGGATGTCCATTTCAGCCTCTGACCGGGACGAGAGAGACCGTTAGTGCATTCATACTCCAGTCCCTGCTTCATACAGTTATCGAACGACTTTAAAGGGGTCATGAATTAGGAAATCGAATTTTCCTTGATCTTTTGACATATGAGAGCTCATTGTGCTATAAAAATATCCTGTAAGTTTCAGAACTCAAAACAAATGAGGAACATTTGTCCAAAAACAGCTTTTATTGAAAGCAAGGCCAGAAATGACTCGTTTCGGATTTTGTCACATTATGAGGTCATAGTTAGATCGACGCCTACTTCTACATCATCGCCTCTTTAGCCCCGCCCACCAATTCGCACATCACGTAGCAGTAAATACAGGACGGATGCAAACACAGGATTACTCAAGCAACAAAACCACAGAGACGCATCTGAGGATTACAAGACGTTTTGAAGTGCAAAGTTGTGGAAAAACACAGTCTCTGCATTTCCAACCTTGTGATCGTACCATTAAGAAAGCATGGATGAACTTCATTTTTAATAGTTGTGATTTGCTGTGCTTTCATTTGCTTCGGCATTCATGGGGTTAATGTGTTGGATTATCAGATCCATATAATCAAAGATGCGGATAAATGAGATGTTTAGTGAAGTTTAAGATGTTAAATAATGTGAGTTTAGAGTTAAGTGTATTTGTTTTTGTGTAGACGTGTTTATTTGTCATGTTTTTGTATCCAGCAATGTATTGTATAGTTGTGTATGTGTATCTTATGGTCATGCATATGCATATTTATATTGTTTAACTAGTCCTGGTCAAAAATAATTATATTGTTTGTATTTTGTGTATTGTACCCTCAAGAATAATAAAAAAAAAAACGTACAATACGCTGCTTTTGCTATTGTTTTGAACGAATAACAGCTTCAGCGAGTGTCATCTTCTGTTTTGTCATCATACAATGTATACGTCTTTCACTTTATCATAAAGGATGAACTATGAATAGCCTATAAGAACGACAGTGTGACAAACTATGGTACATTCATTCATAATTCACACGCAAGTCATCCTTTGTCAAATATAACTGTGGTAACTCCAAGTACTTACTTATTTTAATATGCAAAACTGTAACCCAATCATAGCAGTGGGCGTTTACTTCCAAGTCTTGAATGCGACACGCCCATCAAAACGTGTGTTTGAAAGAGAGGGTCAAAAACAGGACAGAAAATAGCTTATTATTTCTAAATTAGGAGGTTTTTTTTATGTAAAAACCTTGATAACATTATACAATTTTAGAAAATGCAGTTCATGACCCCTTTAATGTCATTCTGTTCCTCACACATCGCTATCATATGAAGTCTTGGATCATAGTGCATGAGTCTTATGGACTACTTGATGCTTTTATGATCTTGACTATCTTCTTGGCATGCATGCAACAAAAAAAACAGCAGCATGAACATTCTTCCTAACATCTTCTTTTGAGTGAGTAAATGACAGGATCTGTGAATATGTGAGATCAGTTAACAGATTGTGAATCGGACGGGTTGATTCATCATCCTCTGTACCTGTGAACGATGAAGACTGGGAGTGAATCGATCCTCTGTTGAGCATGCTCATGATACGACCTACGAACTCTTTGGGTATGAAATTGGCAAATGGCAAAATCTCTGTGCTGATCAACTGCACCACCTAGAGGACAGAAAAAACAATGGAAAAAAATTTATTTAAATGTAATATATATTTTGTACACAGTAGTGGCCAAAAGTGATGTCGGATATTTGTGTTTAATGACCCTTACAAGTTCGATTAAACCATCCATATATGAGAAGAAAAAAAAAAAAAGAAAAAAAAATTTTATATATATATATATATATGTATAAAAAATGTATATGAGGGAAGAACAAACATTAACTTGGTTAATGTATTTATCTGACAAAATTATTCGGCAACTACAGCTACATGTTTTATTTTACTATAAATAAATAAAAAATGCATAGAAAAAGCAAACATTGACTATACAATATTTCATAGGTTCTCTTTTGTTTTTGCATGTGTTCATAATTTCTTTGTATGACAGCTTGTTAAAAAAATCGGCACAATTTGTCATGTTTCATTGCGTTTTTTCCCCCCACAAATAAAACAATCGACTCAATCGCACAACTACACAATATGCTTAAAAAATCTTTAACACATTTTTAATAATATATGAATAAAAAGGGTTAAGATGTCAATTTTCCTATTCTGGACATCACTTTTGGCCACTAATATGTACACAGAATTACTGCATGTTAAAGGGATACTCCACTTTTTTTGGAAATAGGCTCATTTTACAACTCCCCCAGAGTTAAACAGTTGAGTTTGACCGTTTTCGAATCCATTCAGCCGATCTCCGGGTCTGGCGGTACCACTTTTAGCATAGCTTAGCATAGATCATTGAATCGGACAGGACCATTAGCATCTCTCTCAAAAAAATGACCAAAGAGTTTAGATATTTTTCCTATTTAAAACTTGACTCTTCTGTAGTTACATCGTGTACTAAGACCGACGGAAAATGTAAAGTTGCGATTTTCTAGGCTGATATGGCTAGGAACTATACTCTCATTCCTGCGTAATAATCAAGAAACTTTGCTGCCGTACCATGAGTGCAGCAGGCGTAATGATATGACGCAGCGCCTGAAAATAGGTCTAATAGGTTAGACAAACTTAGTCCCGGTCACGTTGGAAGTTACTGAGCTGGGGACTATTTTCAGGCGCTGCGTCATATCATTACGCATTGATTATTACGCAGGAATGAGAGTATAGTTCCTAGCCATATCAGCCTAAAAAATCGCAACGTTACATTTTCCGTCGGTCTTAGTACACGATGTAACTACAGAAGAGTCAAGTTTTAAATAGGAATAATATCTAAACTCTTTGGTCATTTTTTTGAGAGAGATGCTAATGGTCCTGTCCGATTCAATGATCTATGCTAAGCTATGCTAAAAGTGGTACCGCCAGACCCGGAGATCGGCTGAATGGATTCGAAAACGGTCAAACTCAACTGTTTAACTCTGGGGGAGTTGTAAAATGAGCCTATTTCCAAAAAAAGTGGAGTATCCCTTTAACTGTATTTTAGACAATATATGCTTAATACACTAAATATCATTAATTTTATCAACACAAAATGTCCATATACCAGCCAGTTATATCAGCCTATCATGAATCAATCTTTTTTTTTTTAAATGCCATATATTAGCAATAATTCTCGAATTCCACTTCTGTGTTTTTCTGTTTGTTTCATAACAGTGAGATGAAATTACCTCCACATCTACAGCTTCGTTCCTCTGGAACTCCTGTATGGACAGATTATCTGGAGGTGTGCTGTGGGATACGAGAGGAAAGGAATTAAGCTCTGTGTTTGCGTTTAATATACCATGATATCATGATCCTGTTCAAAAGAAATTGAACACCTTTTGGTAAACAGGAAGTCCTCAAATGCGTTCGCCAGCTCCGGCCACATCGTGTCGAATTTGCCTGAGGATGCTTGTTGCCGGGCAACAGGGAGTCCAATGGAAAGCACTTTGAGCAGAGAGGAGACGGCCAGTTTCCAGGTGCTCTCAGCGGGACAGGCGTACTTCAGTCCCAGAGGAATCCTCACAGTCTAAACACAGAGAAGCTTCTGCTTTAAACGTGCACAGATACGCCTGTTGCTTTGACTGAGAACAGGTGGCCTTCAGTGTCTGAGATCGTGTTGAGAAGGTCTGACATGTTGCATAAATCTATGCAAAACTACTCATTCACAACTTAGCATGCCAAAAATAAACTAGATAAAGAGTTCAAGACAAACAGAGACTAGATAGATAGATAGTAGTGGTGGAACGGATCACAAAGCTCACGGTTCGGATCATTTACGTATATCATTGCGGATATATTATTACGGATCATTTATGTATGTATATTAGGGATGGGACTTTTTCTCGACAAAACGACCGACATTCGACACATGCTCCACTCGACAAAAAAAATAGAGTGTCGACATGTCGAGGGGGCGGGGCTTGTGGGATTTCCAAATTGCATTTTTTTTTTTTTGGCTTTTAATTTATTACATTTCCTCGGTTACTTTAACCTCGGTTCCCTGAGAGATAAGGGAACGAGTATTGCATTGCAAACGCTATGAGAACTCCTTTTCTCGAGAAAAGAACGACCATGGTGTGTAAACAGAAGCAGCAGCGGAAATATGCACGATCCGCGAGTGCTGAAGACGTTCTGCACGGCTTTGATGGGTGCGCAGGAGGACACAAATGGGCGGCGACAGCTTCTTACAGTGGCGGGAGCTTTTTCCTCAGCGCCGGCAACAGAAAGAGCGTTAACTGTACGTACGTACACACCGCCGTGTGAGCTGAGCTGCAAAGAAGCTCTGGCCGCCCTGTCAAGGACGCTTGTCAAAAAGTACGGGGAAGCTTGACCGCTCTGAATGGTGAGTGCGCGCTGCGCGCGGCCGGGACTCGCTCTCTCTCTCTGCTCGTGCGTGCGCGCTTAAAATTTCATATTTTGTTATGAACATTCACCCGCCAGTGTGGCGGATAGCCTTTTGAGATTTACTCGCCAAACAGAAAATCTACCCGCATTTGGCGCTTGGCGGGTGTTAATTTCAGACCCTGATGTAGAATATTTTCCACCCTCCGCATTGCTGCTGCTCTTTAAAAAAAAAAAGAAAAAAAAGGCCGACAATCCGACAAAAAGTCGACACATGGGCCTCGACAGTCGATTTCCCAAATCCCGTGTCGTTCCCATCCCTAATGTATATACATATACAGTATACACTTTGTTCACTGTAGAAATTAAATATAGTTTCATCTTTGCTAAAGCTGTATTTTGTAGTTTTATTAATATTAATGACACAGACAACAGTAGGATAAGGTGTGTGCTGTCACTTTAAGACCGGCTGCGAGGACCGAAAAAACTGACTAACAGCCGGTTTCTTTCTTAATTTTGTTTCTCTTTTGGTCACTTATGACATAAACGAGAGAATACTTGCCGAGACGGGCATTTAAACGGGTATTTTGTGTTTATGTGTCCGTTCAATCTCTCTCTCGCTCTCTTTGCGTGCGCTTCGAGTGCTGTACGTACAGATAACGCGCGAGTCCTGATTTTCTCTTCTTCTGCGTTTAAAATTGTTTGAATGTGTAAATTTGCAAGATAAAACACGTCCAAATTATTCATGTTTGCTAGCATGTTTCTAACATATATTAGCATGTTGCTAACATGATTTAACACATTGCTAACATGATTCACATGTTGCTACCATTTTGCTAACATGATTTAACACATTGCTAACATGATTCACATGTTGCTACCATTTTGCTAGCATGATTTAACACATGGCTAAGATGTTGGTGACAATAAGCATGTTGCTAACACGATTTAACATGTTGCTAGCACAATATAGCATATTGTTAACATGATTTAACACATTGCTACCATGTTGATAGCATGATTTAGCATGTTGCTAGCATGATTTAACATGTTGTTAACATAATTTACCACATTGGTAACATGATTTATTTAACGCATTGCTGATATGTTGGTGATATAACTAACATGTTGCTGCTAGCAGCATGATTTACCATGTTGATAGCACAATTTAACACGTTGGTAGCATGATATAGCATATTGTGATATAGCGATTTAACATAGCTACTATGTTGCTAGCATTATTTAACACATTGCTAACATGATTTAACACGTTGCTAGCATGATTTAACATCTTGCCACTATGATTAACATGTTGTTAACAAGATTTAACATGTTGCTAACATGATTTAACACATTTTAACTTGATTTAATATCTTGCTAGCATTATCTAACAGCTTGCTAACATGATTTAACACATTAGTAGCATGATTAGCATATCTTTATATTTGCTGCAGTCAGTCAGTCAGTTTTATAACTGTTATATATGTTTTTTTTGCTTAGTACCTTAATGATGTTTTGCAGGACTTTCTCTGTGATAACGGCTTTGTGACAGGCCGTTTTATGATAAAGATCGACCAGCACCTCCAGAGATCGCTCTGCAAACGGCACGTAGTTTAAGGCCACCCACTCCGCCTGGACACACACAGAGACATACACACATGAAATAAAGACAGTGGATTAAACATATTACAATGCATTATTAAAAGAACAAAACGTCTCCTCATCAGCCTCAAATACTTGTGAAATAACACAATATCAGAGGAGGATTGTGAATAGACACAATTATGTGTTATTGTCAACACATAAACACTTTGTTCAAACTAAAATCAGATTTTTATCCCCACTATCTGTAAAATGAGCGACAGGATTGAGCTGAAATGACTGGAAAAACAGCTTTCCACTTCAACACTAATAACATTTGTGTCAAATTGCGATGACAAGCTCCACATTTACTCTGACACGGTCCACAATATCAGATGAAAAGCAGCGACTACAGGCCAAACACACCACTGAAACACACTGATGCTGATATGAGCATTATCTGAATTACTGATCGACCGATAATCGGTTTTACCGATATTTTCCCAGATGTTTAAGCAATTTTCCATAATCGAGTATCGGTTTTGTTTTATCGGATTCACCGATAAATGGTGATAATCCGTCAAGTCCTGTCCCAATTAAGCTTTGATTTAAGAGAGACTTTACTGACCATTATTTATTAATGTAGAAGTGTGTTTTGTTATGAATGCAAGGAGACAGTGAAAGTACAGAAATTACAGTATAGAAAATAAGAGTTAGAACAGTTTTGTTCAGTTCAGTGCTTCAGTCAAAAACTGAAATAATATATATATCGGTTCTGTATATCGGTTATCAGGCATATAAACATATAAATCGTTATCGGTTATAAAAAGTCAATATCGGTCGATCTCTAATTTGAATTGGTCCAATTGCAAAAATAGTGACTTTATAATCAATTTCATCTTTATATGCATTAAAGGGCTTTATTGTGACCATGATACGAAGTTTGACATCTTAAGAAATGGTTAATGCTTATTTATTGTTTAACTACATATTTTTGGTTATTATATACATTCTGAACAGGGATGGACATTAACTTTTTTGTCCACCGGCCACTGTGGCTGGTGGATTTCAAAATCTACCAGCCACTCAATGTTTTTACCAGCCACTTTCTTGTTTTTAACCGACAATGTGTAACTGCATGTGAAAATTAATACTACAAGATCTACAATACTTAAGCAGTTTATTTAATCTCAAGTCTCAATGAAATACTGACATTTTCTCTTTCTCTCTTATATATATTTCTTTTTTACCTGGATGTGGCATTTGAATGATTCGTGGTCTTTTATGGCTTCCAGTTTTAGGTTTTTAGTCCCAACAATGACACTAGGGCTGGGCGATATGGACCAAAAGTCATATCCCGATTATTTAGGCTGAATATCGATATACGATATATATCCCGATATTTTTTCTGCAAAGTGAGAGCAAATGTTCAAAGTCAAAGCCAAATATGACATGTCAAGTAGTTTTTTATTGAAACCGGCTATTTCCACACACACAAGTACTGTCCCCCTTAACATAAATTGTAAGAAAATTACTAATAGTAAAGACTAGTACTAATAAATAAACATTAGGCCTATGCTAAAGCTATTAAATAGCAGTCCCAAACTAGTTTTTGTTAATACAATGTTGGTATGAGCCACTAGAGTCATTTAAAAATATAAAAAATAACACTAAGAAGAATTAAGTGGCATTTTGGGGTTAATATGGAAACGACAGTTACCATGGTGAATACACAATATTAACAATAACTGTTAATGAACCATGGAAACTGCTCCTGGTGAATAGTATGAAAATCATCCCTGCATTACTTTTATTTTGTGTAATTTACAACGTAACGGCGTTGCATGCTCGTAGTTTATTTTGCACTTTATATACAGTGAGGCGATACACAGCGCGCGGCGCCGCATTTGCGCGTGCAATTGAAGAGTGTTCGCTACGAGAACAGGATAACGGCTGGCGTGACAGGACAAGAAAGTCAGTTTTTCTGAGGTGAAAGACTTTATTTCAGCGTACACTTATGTCCTCTAAAAGTGTCCGCCGTCTGTGTGAAACAGTATATTTTTATTTACCCGCCACGGTGTCCGGTAGGTGAAGCGAGTTTACCCGCCACAACACAAAATCACCCGCATTTGGCTGGTGGCGGGTGCTAATTTCCATCCCTGATTCTGAACAATAGATAGAGCTACATAGTTTCAAGTCGCTTAGTCAAAGTGTTTTGAAGATACTAGAGGTCGACCGATTGATCGGTTTTGCCGATTATTCGGCACTGGAACAATCGGTTTTCTGCAAAAAAAAAATCCATCCCGATAGATTTTCCGGGTTGCGTCCGTAGCTGAAGCTGCTGAGAAGAGTCTGCTGCCGTTTACAGTACGAGAGCGGCCCCTAGAGGCGAAATAAAAACTCACTGACGCCTTGTGGAGTTTGTTTTGACACTAGACACTTTAGATGCGGAATTAAAATTCACATTTACGGTGTATACAGTGCACTACCGTACGTGCTTTCATATCATTAGAAAGTAAATAAATTGTTGGCTAGATGCTGCATTAGTAGAGAAAGAACAGCAGTATGTTTGCAGTCGAGGCCGAGAGGACGTTAATATTACTAGTACCTGTGTGGTGAAAATCCAGTTTTTAATGTTGTTTATATGTCTATGTGGTGTTTTTAATATGCTTTAAGACAAACCATGTGTAAATTCAAAAGTCGACACCATTGCTGAGTATTTCCTCCTTAAAACTGCAGTGAACCAAAGACAGTCTCAAACACACGCTTTGAAATCGCTGGTGTTTCTGACGTCACAAACTACCTTGTAACCAATCAGATCAACGTGTGATCGTCAACCAGTGGATCTCTGAGCTGAGTGAGTGAGTGGAGGCGGGGCTCATTTGCATATTCATAGAACCGCGTATACTAAATGAGGCAAGGGTGTCAAGTTACATTCAAGATATTTTAAGGCACGAAGATTTTTTTTTCAAGGAATCTTTTTTTAAATATGTAATTTTGGTGATCAAAGATGAGTTTTAAGGGATAAAATTGTTGACTAAAGGGGGACTTTAAAACAATGTGACAAAAATGCTGCATGCAAACCCGACCTAATTGTTTATTGCCACGATTTTTACGATAAATTTGCATTAGTTTATATCCAGCTGGTCGCTTTTATGCATTCATTATCCAGCAAAGTTGCATGTTTAAAGCAAGAGATGTGAGAAAGAGCATATTAACAAATCAGAAACATTCGATTTCAGTTCTTTTTTTTTTCATCACTGTAATACACATTTTGTTATTGTGATTAGATAACTATCAAGTGTTTAAAAAAAAAAAGCAAATGCAGCGCGAGAGTATACATACAATATACATATGCGTCTAATTTAATTGCTATGGCCTTTGTGTCGACCACTATCGGTCGACCTCCAAGCATCCTTGTCGTCCAATTCATAGATGTGCTACATGCAAATTGGTCAATCAAAAGGCTATTAATAACTTGTAAACTTTTTGTAAGTAGGTTTAACAAAATTGAAACCACCATGTGCTTTAAACTACACATAAGGCAATAAATTTAGGCTGTGTTCAGAATGGAGTAATAGCTTAATACTTGCTGAAAAGTGTGTAGTATATACTGCGTGCTACATGCTACAAAACAACAGCAAGCTAGTTTATTTTCAACATGTTGCAAGTTTAATCCAGTTATCATGTTGGAAACCGAAATGTTTATTTTCTGTTTAATACTAGTTTGTGTAAAATATCAGTCAAGGTGATGTTAAAAATGTATGGAAGGTCAAGTCAAGCACATTGCATTGTGGGAGACTGTATGTCATGTAGTGTTGTAGACTGTACATATTGATAAATGTACACATAATTCAAAGATTATAAGTTAAAAAGTGTACAAAATTAACTGTTGGTGGCGCTAGAGAGTTTGAAAAACTGGCATGATAGAAGTGGAGACTTTCCATTAAAAATGTCATAACTTTTCAACAGACAGTACTAAGAAACGCCATAAAATAACTGAAATTGTGGTTTATTTGGGCAGTTTTAAGATGAATGAATAGATGTGGCTGATGGAAATGAGCGGAGAAATGGCGTAAGAGTATGAAAAGAGCGAAGTTTGTCGTTTAGAGCAGTTAAATGGAGCTCAAGAGCAACCGAAGAGAAAAAGGAAGAGAAAACGAGGCAGAAAGCAGACGAGAGACGGAGATATAGAAAAAGACAGCGGAAGGGAGGAAGAACTCACCGGTGCAAACAGTTGGATCTAAAGTGGATCCGTATGAAGTACAAAAACAGAACAAGAGAAGAGCAGACAAATGTTTACTACCACTGCTGATCACAACCGCACAATGAAACTACTTTATACAATGACAACAACAAAAACTAACAAACGTTTGGTTTGAAAGTCATGTTTAAAAATACTTTGCGTTTAACCTGAGAGATGCGGTAATGTAGGTACAATTCATATCACAATATTCTCACAAATATATGTGTAATTTTTGAGACACAAAAACCCGAGATTATCTAAAGTAAAAGATTATGTTTTAAACATTTGAGTATTTCACATTTCTTTCCGGTTTGTAGATTTAACTGGTATACCGAGACCCAACCCTAGTGTTATTAAAGCTATAAATGTTTAAAACCCCTAAAAATGTTTGAAGTTGAATTTGAAAAGGAACAACGTGGTCCAAAGTATTCAGACATGACTAAAATAAAATAAAACCACAGCATGCAAAGACAAATATCTTCAAAAACAATCAGAAACAATGAGAGGGAAAGCCACTGAAAGTCTCTAAAATCCCCAAATATTCATGACAAAAGTGAAATGTTGTAATCCTAGAGCCTCATATAACTAAACAGGGAAGAAAAAACTGAAAAAAACAGCAAAGAAGTGTTTCAATGTGTGCATTCAAAACCCTAAAAACGCTCCAAAGATCATCTACTGCATCATCATATTGGGAAACAGACATGGAAATGAATGATGATGAGTGTATGTGTGGTGAGTCATAAAACAACGAAAACCAATTCCACCATCTTGAAAACAGCTGAAAAGTGAAGCCCATCCGAGGTGGAAACAGGACAGAGACTCACCTGGTTGTATTTGGCATTGGCCACGTGTTTGGTCTCCATCTTTCCGTACTGAGGAGGTTTACAGGAGAACTCTACGAACAACAGGAGCTGCTCAAAGATGGCGGGATACATCACCTGGAGATTCTCCGAACCCACACAGATTGCCTGGAACAATGACATACAATCTCAGTCAGACGTTCAGTCTTAATCACAATCAACTGATCCATCAAATTACACCATTTTCTGGTGTAAATGCAAGTCTGTTGGTCATTAGAGTTTGGTTTATTTGGTTGGTGAGGAAAATAAGGATGGGACTGAATAGATGCCTTGTCTAGTCATTCAACAACCAACTAGTGCTCGTGTGGTACTTGCATTAACAACGCAAATATATCGGCCCACAGTGGAAATCCAGACAACAGAAGCTTCAAAGAGTGAAAACGACCTCATGCAACCTAAAACAAACTCGACATTCCACTAGGAATGTTAACAGGCTACATTAAAGGGTTAGTTCACCCAAAAATGAAAATTATCCCATAATTTACTCTCCCTCAAGCCATCCTAGGTGTATATGACTTTCTTCTTTCAGCCAAACACATTAAAAAATGTCCTGGCTCTTCCAAGCTTTATAATGGGAGTGAATGGGGCCCAAAAAAGTGCATCCATCCATCATAAAAGTAATCCATATGACTCCAGGGGTTAATAAAGGCCTTCTGAAGCGAAGCCATGCGTTTTTGTAAAAAGAATATAAATTTATATAACTATTATCACTGGCTTCCGGTAACGGCCGTACACGAGTCGGGTTCAGGCGGAAGAGTGACCTCTGACCCGATGCCTGACGTATTGATGAACGTGAAGCTCAGAGGATAGAGCAAAACAAAACACCTTTAATGAAGTCTAAAATTAGAATTATTAAGAGAAATGAGAAATTATAAAGAGAAATGTCAGAGGAGCTTCAGTGATTTGTAAAGTTATACTTCACAAGTTTGTAAAGTTATAATTATGGATATTTTTCTTACAAAAATGTATGGCTTCGCTTCAGAAGGCCTTTATTAACCCCTGGAGTCGTATGGATTACTTTTATGATGGATGGATGCACTTTTTTGGGCCCCATTCACTCCCATTATAAAGCTTGGAAAAGCCAGAATATGTTTTGATGTGTTTGGCTGAAAGAAGAAAGTCATATACATCTAGGATGGCTTGAGGGTGAGTAAATCATGGGCTAATTTTCATTTTTGAGGGGAACTATACATTTAATTGTAATTGTATTTTGGTTTGGTGTGGTGTTTAATGTTTTTTGGCTATTTATGCTGTTGGAATATTGTTTAAATGGAAAGCACTTTGGCCAACTCAAGTTGTTTTTAAATGTGCTATACAAATAAACTAACTAACTTAAAGGTGCAGTGTGTAATATTTAGGAGGATCTGTTGACAGAAATGCATTATAATATACATAACTATGTTTTCAGTGGTGTATAAAGACCTTACATAATGAACCGTTATGTTTTTATTAGGCATTTCTCTCCACACACACCGCGGGTCTCCTTACATCCACATGTTTCTACGGTGGCCCTGAACAGACAAACGCGTTTCGTCACTATGTTGTTCTTCGTGCAAAGAAGCTTCAGCTAAAGTCAGCGAATAAAACACTGACACAATGATGAACAAGTAACAATAATATATTCGCAATAACTTATATTAACAATAATTTCTTAATTTATCGTTGTAAAGAAACCTCATTGCTGAACTGGCTACTCTCTGCTGTCTCAGACGACGACATCTTTTCCCGTCGGCCACCGTAACTTCTGTTGGGTGCAATTCACAACCTCACCACTAGATGCCGCTAAATATTACACAGTGCACCTTTAAGTAGGTTCTGTACCTTCTGCAGGACATCGAGGGCGGTCAGGACTGCTTCTTGAAGACTTGTGAGCACAGCCTCGGTGTAGGAGGGCAAGATGAACGGCGAGGAGTCTGAACTTATGGGGACCGACACGGCTCCATACAGGATCACCCCCAGCTTCTTGAGATCCTCCATGCTGAACCCTCCTGCGATGTGCTGGTACAATGCTGGGAAAATCTGTATTAGTGCCGTCAGGAAAGGCTGGCTGGGTACGAACACTAGTTTATCTGGTCCACCACTAGGGGGTCGCGTGCACTCGGTTCCCACCCGGTACCAAGTGTTCCACGCTGACCACCAAAGAGCCGAGTCGTCGATCTCTTCTCCAGGTGGCGGAAGCGAAGGCTGGACGCCGTAGCGCTGGGCTAGTCGTTCTGCGAGTGAATCGGATCGGATTAGGGGTCTTCCTGGACCAGAACCTTGAAGAGACTCCATAAGGACAGAAGGAACGTCCATAGCTGCGAGAGCATCGGGTTTATCCGTGTCTTTAATGGGCGTGACGAGCTGGAGGATCTCCTGGAAGCTCTTGAGGGCGGCGAGGGAAACTTCATTGTTCTTGCTGAGGGCAGCGGACTGGATGTGGTCCAGAAGAACTTCCCAAGCTTTGAAAAAGTCACCTGCAAAAAAAGCAAGAATCAAATTCTGAGATCCGTCTTTTAATCCGGATCCATTGAAAATGCCGTTTTTTTTTGTTTGTTTCAAAAAGCTTTCTTTCCTCACTAGCATTTTCCAAATGTTTCTCGGCCATACTGAAACGAAGCAGGCACATATCGGTATAAACATAGGCCCTGTTTACACCTCGTATTAAGATGTGTTTTGGTCGATCGGATCGCAAGTAAACGAGGCAGACAAATGCCCGTTTTAATCCGTCTCTTCTGTCCACTTTCAACCACTTCTGTCCTGATTTCTTCGAGGGGAGGGTCTGTGGGCGGGTACATGTATGGACTTTTTCAGATCTGTTGATCTAATGGACGGAATAAGCTCACGCAATTTACATATGAACATGACTGGAGACGACTGAGAAACACACGGAGAGCATCAGCTTTAGTTTCTGCTCTGACAGCCACAAGATCACGAACGCTATAAGTGTGTGTGTGAGTAATCAGGAATGGAGAGAGAACATTGTGCTTGGTACGTTTTTCTTCTTCAAACCAAACTTGGGTCTCCAGCCGACAAAGTTTAAATCCCGTCTGGCTCGAGCTCTTCCCATAATGTTACGCATTAGATCAGTAGACGGAGAGAAGACGGTCTTTTGTGGCTGTTTGAACACATTCGACCACATGAGCGTTTACACTACGAAAGCAATCCGGTCGAATGCGTTTTCTTCTACCTCTGGAAGTGGTTGAAAGTGGACAAGCTCAAAACCTTTTAGACCTCGTTTACACCTGTATTTAGTGTCGTCCACTTGTGATCCGATCGACTAAAACACCTCTTATAGACAAAGCGACCATAGATATCTATCAGTACAATATGCGTCACATGACTAAACATACATCAAATACCTCCGTTTTCACAGTCCAAACTACAACTTGGGAGGTGTCTTCAAAAAGCTCAAAAAAGGCATCTCAGTGTGGACGGAAGGCCAAAATGTGTCAAACCACAAATTATTCAGACACCAGATATAATTTTGTATTTCTTTTATTAGCAGGAACCTATAGTTCATTTATGTAAGTGAGGATAGCAAAATAAATGAAACTGTGACCTATTATACCCCAAAATTCTTCATACAGTGACTACCAGTAACATTTGGGACCATAAATGATCCAGACACTTTGAGCTGATCATGTTTTGCTGAAGTGTTTTGTCTTTAATTGCTAATGCTCTTTTTACACACAGACTGAACAAAATGAAGCATTGCTTGGTCACTGGTTGAGCTAAACTGGTATTATCTAATTGTGTAGTTAAATTCAACAGCTGACAGATATTCAACATAATTCATGTGTGAGACAGTCTAACAGAAGGACGGACAAAACCAGTCAAATATCAACTGAGTTCTGCTCATATTTTATTACCATTTTATAAACTAGCCTATAGTGAATAATGTGAGAAATGTTGAAGGTGTTGGAATAAATTTTGTTTTGACTGCAGCTGTTTTCAAATATATCTGGATTAGTGTAGATTTGCCTTTGAGAACCACATCTTCCAATGCTTACCCAGCTGCTGGAGCAGATATCTCCTGGTGTTGAAGATCCGAGCTACGCCCGCGAGCGTCAGAACCCACGTTTCCGCCCACTGCTTCTCTGCCGTGTCGCGCGAGTGGTGGATGAGGATATTTCCCCCTCCAGATTCGATCTTCTCCTTGTCGGCCGTGGTGGAGGACTTCCTTACACAGTTCAGCAGATGAAAGAGAACCTGCGGAGCAATGTTTCCGTCATTAGCAACAATTACAATGCCATTGGGTTCATTTTAGAGATGCACGATATATCGGCCAACATATCGGTATCGGCTGATATATGTTCATTTGAAATGTTATTGTTTTGGCCTGATAAGAAAATTTGGCCGATATGTTAAAGGGATAGTTCACCCAAAAATGAAAATTAGCCCATGATTTACTCACCCTCAAGTCATCCTAGGTGAATATGACATTCTTCTTTCAGACGAATACAATCAGAGTTATATTAAAAAAATGTCCTGGCTCTTCCAAGCTTTATGGTTTCCAACCATTAAGGCAGTGAATGGTTTCTGTTTTGAAGTCCATAAAAGTGCATCTATCCATCATAAAAGTGCATCTATCCATCATAAAAGTGCATCTATCCATTATAAAAGTGCATCTATCCATCATAAAAGTGCATCTATTCATCATAAAAGTGCATCTATCCATCATAAAAGTGCATCTATTCATCATAAAAGTGCAGCTATCCATCATAAAAGTGCATCTATCCATCATAAAAGTGCTCCACACTGCTCCGGGGGGTTAATAAAGGCCTTCTGAAGTGAAGCGATGACTTTGTGCAAGAAAAATATTCATATTTAACACGTTACAAAGTAAAATTCTAGCTTTTAGAAGGCCTTTATTATCCCCCCAGAGCCGTGTGGAGCACTTTTATGATGGATAGATGCACTTTTATGATGGATAGCTGCACTTTTATGATGGATAGCTGCACTTTTATGATGGATACATGCACTTTTATGATGGATAGCTGCACTTTTATGATGGATAGATGCACTTTTATGATGGATACATGCACTTTTATGATGGATAGATGCACTTTTATGATGGATACATGCACTTTTATGATGGATACATGCACTTTTATGGACTTCAAAACAGAAACAGCCATTCACTGCCATTATAAAGCTTGGAAGAGCCAGGACATTTTTTTAAATAACTCTGAATGTATTCGCCTGAAAGAAGAACGTCATACACACCTAGAATGACTTGAGGGTGAGTAAATCATGGGCTAATTAAAATTTTTGGGTGAACTATCCCTTTAAAGTCAATAAATAATGGATTATCCCCTCAGCTGAGACATTTCAGATGCGCACTGTTCAACATGATGGTTTTTAATGGCTTGAAATATGATTGGAATCACTTCAAAAAGGAAAATACGGTTAAGTGCAGCGCAAGTCTGTCATATACATATAACATAGTTTGGGACATGGCTTTTAATGGTGAGACTTTTGTTTTTGTAATCAGGCTCTCAAAAATTATATAAACATTCAGATTTAGATTTATCAGCCAATATATCGGTTATCGGCTTTTAAATACAAAGAATTATCGGTTATCGGTATCGGCAAAAATGTTCATATCGGTGCATCCCTATTTAATTTTGTCACTGGCCAAGTCTGATCCAGTACCTTCCAAACTGGTCAAATGTGTTTTCAACTACTTCTGGAAGCTCAAAACATTTTAGACCTCATTTACACCTGTATTTAGTGTCGTCCACTTGTGATCCGACCAACGAAAACACTTCTTATAGACAAAACGGCCATAGATATCTATCAGTACAATATGCGTCACATGACTAAACATGCATCATTTTTTAAATACCTCTGTTTTGGAGTTAGATTTATCGGCCAATATATCGGTTATCGGCTTTCAAATACAAAGAATTATCGGTTATCGGCAAAAAAATTCATATCGGTACATCCCTAGTTAATTTCGTCACTGGCCAAGTCTGATCCAGTACCTTCCAAACCACAATGTTCCAGGTCGGTGGTTGCAGCAGCGTCCCGTGAGCAGCAATGGTGGAGAACATGGTTTGCCCTGCGCTTTTCCTCACAGCCGGCCGTGGGTCTACGCACAACTCGCCTAGTTTGGAATACAGGCACAACCACAGGCAGTCAAAGGGCGGCGCCGGGTGGAAGGGTCGGTTCAGAGGTTCTCCTTTATCTTGGGCCTGTTTCAGGAGAACCGCTTCCTCCTTTTCCAGCTCCTCTGTAATGGCTTCTCCCCTTTGGAAGAAGTAATCTGAGATATTCCACTGCAGAAAGTGGAGAAAGAGAAGATTTTCACTCAGTCTACTCATCTATCCAAAGGAACTTGACATGCAGGTAACACTTTACGATAAGGTTTGTTAGTTAACATTAGTTCATGTATTAACTAACATGAGCTAACAATGAGCAATTCATTTGTTACTGTCTTCGCAATGTTGAAATTAATATTAACTAAGGTTAATAAATGCTGTAGAAGTATTGTTCATTCTTAGTTCATGTTAACTAATGAACCTTATTGTAAAGTGTTACCGATTTTACTAGCAACACTAGCGGTAATCCTGACCAGAAGGCCGATAGACGTCAGGCTGATGTTCAGCTCCTGGTTCTGGAGCCCAAAGCTGCCGGCTACATCCACCACAATTTGGAGGCACATGCAAGGCATTGTGGGTAGGAAGTCGGTCACCACCAACTGCAGGCACTGGAACGCTGTTCGGATGAGGGATTCACTGTGGAATGAAAGATGCGTACAAATGAGACTCTCTCAGATCAACACTTTAAATGTGACTTAACTAGCTAAATCATAAAGGCTTCCTTGGTCAACTGGCTTCACAAGAGCCTGGTCCCTCTGGAAGCTGGTTGACCAAGGAAGTTTTCAGGATTGAAATCCAGCACAAACTAGCATAACCCAAACAGGACCATTGAAAATATTGGGACATTTACTGTTGTTCGGTACATTTTCATGGACGATATCTAGTCGCTGATGAACAGAAAGATGCTTGAAGAACAAAGTGGTGTGACATCATTTCAAACAAAATTAGACAAAAACTAAGTTTGTTAGAAACTTTCTGGGAAAGTTCGGCGATTACACAAAAAAACTTTGCCATGAGTATATTGGGGTCTGGTGCTCTTCTCGTGGACTAAAATGACAGAATTATTTTAAAATTTTAATAAAATGAATGTACTATGTATTAGTTTGATAATGTTTTTATTTCATATTTTGTATTTTTAGTGGATTTTACAGTACTATATTATATTTATGCAGTAGTTAAGTGAATCCATTTATTAACTTTTTGAGCACAGACCTGAAAATCTTTAGTGCACAGACTGAAGTTTGGTCTCTTTTTAAAGACGACACTTAACAAATTATTGCTAAAGTGACAAGTTTAAAAAAGTGAACTTAAAAAAAGTTATAGAATTTTACATTTATTGTTATGAAAAATGCACAAAAACACAATTAATTTTTTTTATGAGAAACATATATTTTCCAAAACACGTTTTACTCTAAAACTGTGAGAAAATCAACAAATTTAAGCTTGACATCTCAAAAAATTAGCTTTCAGTAAGATTTTGTTTGGGCGCAGTACCAAACGCTTCCACTAGATGAAATTCGTCATTTTTGACCGCGAACAATACAAGTGTGTCTATATTTCTCAGGACCATTTAACCTTTGCGAATCATGTCCATGATTTTTTTGTGTTCACACAGCAAGTGCCAAAACATTTTCCAAGTTTTGTACCATTCTGATGAAGTAAAAATTATCAATAAATAAAAACGTCAAAAGTGACCGAACAGCACCAGAGGATTAGGATGGTCTTTTCTACAAGGTCAGGCAGTGTGTGTCTCACCCCTGGTCGTTTCGGATCGCTCCGATGACCCCCAGTACCAGAGGCCATCCCGGTCCGAGACTGTCTCCCTGGTTCTGTAGGATCTGCAGGACACACTCCAGCTGTTTCTGTCGGATATCAGCGTGAAGGACATTGGAGAGCTCCTTCAACGGGTTCAGAAGCAGCAGCTGCAAACGCTGAGGAGGACAGGGGATCGGTTAAGTGTTGTCCAATCAATAACCAAAATCAAACTCTGAAGTAGGGCTGGGAATCGAATACTTGAGGTCAGGAATCGGATACTTGTTACAAAATTAAAATTTAGATTCCTCTTGTCGATTCCTTTGTGGGAATTTCAATACGACTTTAAACAATTCAAGCGAGAGACGACTCGCTGCTTTATGTGCTGCACACACATCCAAAACGTGCTCGCAGAAAAAGTGATTTTAAACCATTCAAGCCCGAGACGCTTTCAGTGCTGCAGGCGTGTGTAACTATACTGGGCAACTCTTAAAGTGACAGCAGCCTAATATTCCTGCTGCCGCCTCTATAATAACACTAATCAAACAACAAAAGACAATGTGAAAATTAACTCGTTCTTGACTGAATGACTTTTGTAACTATATTTGTAATGTATATTTTATTTATAAAGTTTCTGTACCTGCATACATAAAAATCTTAAAACGGTTTATTTCAATCGCGTCTTTGTTCAGTTGTAGCTATTTGTTGCGATTGCTAATTTTTTTTCTTCTTTTTTAATTACTGAGTGTTTACTTGCCTTTTAAAGGGGTGGTTGATTGTGATTTCACTTTTCTAACTTTAGTTAGTGTGTAATGTTGCTGTTTGAGCATAAACAACATCTGCAAAGTTACGACGCTCAAAGTTCAAAGCAAAGCGAGATATTTTATTTTACAGAAATCACTTTTTAAGGACTACAACAAACGGCTGGTAGAGACTACACGAGCTTCCTCCCGGGTTAGTGACATCACCAAGCCCAAAATTGACATAAACCCCGCCTCGCAACAAAGGGCTCTATATGTCTCCGCTAAGAACGAGCTCTTGAAGCTCCGCCCCCTGTGCCGGGAGCAGCAGCTCATTTGCATTTAAAGAGCCCACGCACAAAACGATGCATTTTTGCTCACCCTCAAAACGTGACAATTTTAACATCCTATAAAAAATCATCTGTGGGGTATTTTGAGCTAAAACTTCACATACACACTCTGGGGACATCAGAGACTTATTTTACATCTTGTGAAAAGGGGCATTATATACCACACCTTTAATAATGCTTGAAATATATTCAGCTAGAATTAAATGTTTTGCTTTAAGACTAAATGTGAATGTTTTTTTTACCTTATTGGAATCGAAATTAGGAATATTCCGATAAGAATCGGAATCAATAAGCAGAATCGAAATCGATAAAATTCAAACGATACCCAACCCTACTCTGAAGTAGCACTGATCTGAGAAGATCCGACTGAATTATTACCTGGTTTTGGGACAGCGGTGGCTCGTGTTTGTAGGAGAGTCCAGCTTTGATCAGCGAGGTAATGGCCTCTGCACCCCATTCTCTCATACGAGTGTTAGGATGCTGACACACCTGACAAAGATAATGGCATAACAGGCTTCATCTTCTTATGCAATATATCATTTCGTTATAATTTTCTTATGATTTTGTGGTGAAGTATGAGCGCATCGGGTGAGATTCACCCAATAATGAAATACAGACAGACATATCAAACATAGCAAATGGAGGGTGAAAATAACATCAACACAAGAAAAAAAGCAAAGCAATAGATATTGGTTATAACAATTTTTTTTGTAAAATTATGCAAAATATAAATAGACTGATTTGCAAAATATTCATAAATTATATTCGATTTTTTTTTAAGATCACAAGGATTTGGAGTGTGTAGATCACAGATCGGTGTGTTTTTTTTAATGTAAAAGTAAACCAGATGATCAAATAATCTCAAAATAATGTGGCCATCTTGAAATCACAGTTAGAAAGTCCTTTCACCCAATGCATTAAACTCTATGGAGCAAAACGTCAAGCGTCTATTTAAACTTCTTTTATTTCTACTCTATTACTTTTGACTTTCTGAAGTTGCACAACACAAAGCTGAAGGTATGAAATAACATTCTGAAAATAATTATCATAGCCGTTCTGTGATCTGGGTTTCAGTGTGCAGCACAAGACGCTCGATGCGAGTCATGTGACCGCTAAGATCATTATGAAAACAAAAACATCTGATTAACGCAACAACAAAAACATGAAATGAAACAAAACGCAGGCTGATTTGAAAACAGACGACTTCAGACAGACCGATTTAAGAAGAGGGGTCACAACTCAAAGAGAAGGATTACTGAAGTTAGAAAGAAAGTTTGGCACTTACCTTCTACAAAACAGACATGTCGCAAAAGACAGAGAAGGGAAAAAGACGGAATAAGACAACATGAGGACATCGTGCTTTACCATATATATATAAATATATAAATATATATATATATATATAAACTACAGAAGAAGTGTGAGTACAGCAGACAAGGACAGCAAGTACAGAGCAGACGGTTTAGAGCAGCTCGTTAATATTAAATATTAACATTTCAGAATAGGGCTCATCTCGTTACAACAGTTATTTACTGTAATTAGTTGTACTGATATTAGTAAAATTTGTTTCAGCAATATTATTAGTATTTCGAGACCCTGAAACAATATTATTAATGATTAGAGCTGAAGTACACAGAAAAATAATGCCAAATTGTGTAAAATATAAATAAAACCAATGGACAAAGACACCTTAAACTAAATAGAATATATAAATAAAAATAAAAATAAAAAAATAGACAACTTCAAAACTTAACTGTATAAATAAATAAATAATAAAATGATTTAAATTAAGAAATAATATATGCATAATAAATACATATAGAAAATAAGCTAAACAGATGGACAAAGACGACTTTAAAGCAAACCAGTATTTATAAATTAAGAACTAATATACATAACAAGTCAATTAAATAATTTTAAATAAATGATACATACCAGCAAATAAATAAATAAATATAAAATATAAATAAGACAAATTGACAGACAACTTCAAAACTAAACAATATAAATAAAAAATTAAGCAAAATAAATAGATAAAGATGACTTCAAAACAATAAATATGTATAAATATAAATAAATGATGTATATAATATATAATAAAAACATTAAATAAATAAATAAATATAAAACAAATGATCAAAGGCAACTTCAAGCCTTAAAACGGTCTTAAAAAAATATTATTATTTAAATAATGATTTCAAAACGAGGAGCTGCATTGTTTTGATTGGCCCCTGGTCTCACCTCCAGTAGATGAGCCGTCAGCGGCCTCCAGAGAATCTCGATCCGGTCCATGTTCACCAGTCCGGTCTCTAACAGTTTGGCCACCGCAAACAGAGACGGCTCCTGAGAGAGAGAGAAACATGATGAAATTAATCTGCAGTTGGCTTCAGCATCATTGCCTCGAAACACTCCGACACCCGTCTCCACGGTGACCCCTAGTGCACAGAACAGTGTAAATGCAACAAAAACCCAGGCCAAACATGCATAAAAACACCTTCTACAAACTAATGCAAAAATGTTATTGAAAGTAAAATATTTCAAATGCAATTATCTAATCATCTTATAAGATTATCGAGTGTCTATATGTTCGTGTATCAATTGTCAGGGTTTGTTTTTATTTGTTCTATGATTGGTTCAGCTAAACAGGCCAATAAGAGACTTTTAACTACCATTATTCATTTTAATTATACTAATGTCTAATTAAAACGTCTACAAATGTATAAAACTGATCAGAGATCAGGTAAACCCCACAGACACTTGTTCACTGGTTCTCAGTGACTCCTCATGATTCATTTGCACCCAGCGGTGAACCATTGAAATTTCGAAGTGCTTCGAAACAGACGTAATGAAGCCTCGTTTTCTGAAATCACGTGACTCTAGCAGTTTGATGCATTCGGAACAAAATATTCGTAAAGGCTTCGAAGCTTCATGAAGCAGTGTTTTGAAATGGCCATCTCTAGTGATTTGTGCTGTTGTGTGTTTGCTACAGTGTGTTGCTACAGCTAGCTAGCCTGTTGCGTGCAGTGTGAATTTTGGCTTTGAGTTGATAAGTGGCAGTCAATCTCATTTCCTTTTTGTATATTTGGTTAAGTATTGTAAATATCTTAGTTATTATCTAAGTTATATCTTAGTAAAGTATTGTAATTTATCTTGTCCACACTTGTAAGCTGTAGGGGGTGAGTGACATTTCTTTTGTAAATACTGTTTTCTCCTGTTTTTCATTAGATAGGGAGATCATTTATTGTATTTTTAGATTATTTCCTTTTGATAGGGAATTAGGAGTTTGTTTGGTGTTTTGGCCTTTGCTCATCCCTGAAGTTGTGCTTTCATTTGTGGTTTTATAAATAAAAGTGTATAAAAGGATCTTTGGTTGCCAATTCCAGTTTATGTTGCGGCCTCACCATAACATAGCATAACATAACATAACATAACGTAACGTAACGTAACGTAACGTAACGTAACATAACGTAGCATAACGTAACATAACGTAACAATGTAGCATAACGTAACATAACGTAGCATAACGTAACGTAACATTACAATGTAGCATAACGTAACATAACGTAACATAACATAACGTAACATAACGTAACAATGTAGCATAACGTAACATAACGTAACATAACATAGCATAACGTAACATAACATAACGTAACATAACGTAACATAACGTAGCATAACGTAGCGTAACAACGTAACAATGTAGCATAACGTAACATAACGTAACAACGTAGCATAACGTAGAATAACATAACGTAGCATAACGTAACCTAACATAACATAACGTAACAACTTAGAATAACGTAGCATAATGTAACATAACGTAACATAACGTAGCATAACGTAACATAACGTAACATAACGTAGCATAACGTAGCATAACGTAGCATAACAACGTAACATAACAATGTAACATAACGTAACATAACATAACATAACATAAAGTAACATAACATAACGTAACATAACATAACGTAACATAACGTAACATAACATAACGTAACATCTGAAGGACCATCAGGTCCAATAAACGACGCACCTTGTTGTTTCCGTAAGCCATTTCCATGGCCTCCATGGATAAAGAGCACAGGGCGTTAATCAGGTGATGCAGAGAGACGTCATCCAGGTATCTACAATCACACACAACACCATTCAATTCTACAATCGATCTATGCATGGAAACACGACTTATCGAAACAATTGCACTCTTTAAAAATGTATTTGACATTAAGTATCAGTGACATCATGCACTATATGCATTATTTCTATTCTGACGTTCTTACTGTGAGCTTTCAAAGAGTCTGGAGAGGATATTTGATATGACGGGTAGATCGGTCATCACCGCCGTGGTCAAAACCTGCGACAGAAAAGAAATAAACTCAATAATTTACTCTGCATTTCATATTATTATTAATATTGTTGGCTCTTTCGGATAAAAGCGTCTGCTAAATGCATGAATGTAAGCATTTGGCCTGTGGAAATATAAGATGTCCCAGTGGGTTGGCAACATTTTTGGACTTGTTTCAAGGCACCTGAGCATTTCTGCACAATATCTTCAAATAACAAGGACGAAAAATGCTGCTGCTGACTCAGAAAGTGCCCATGATGTGCAAAAATAACACTGTCACTTATTATGCCCCCTAATAAAAGCTGTTGTCTTGCCACTTGCCTATGGTGCACATTCTCCTCAGAGATCACCTAGATCTTCATCTCAGCTGTTATTAAATGTCCCGAAAGCTCGTTTGAAAACAAAAGGAGAGCTTCTCCCACATTAAACGTTTTTAAAGCTTCAATTAAAACCTACCTTTTTTCTCAAGCTTACTAGTAACTCGGTTTTATTTTGTGTGAATTTTTTAAATGCTATGCAGTTTTTGTGATGTTCCAGGTTATGACTATCATTTGCTTATTATACATTTTCTGTTTTTATTTTTTAGGGTAGAATTTTTGACATGTTCTGTTTTACTATGTGTGTATTTTTGCTTTACTTGTGAAGCACTTTGGTCAACATTTGTGTTGTTAAAAGGTGCTATATAAACTAACTTTGACCTTGACCTTGATGAGAGAGGCTGTTTTTACAGGGTTCCCACACCTTGGTAACCTTCAAATTCAAGGACCTTTCAAGGACTTTCCAGGTCCGATACCCTCAAATTCAAGAACTTAATGTGGGGACACATTTCAAGAGAGAGTAGCATTACATCGTTTCAGCGGTGTGTCTGTGAAACGTTGAGGTGGGCTATCATTGTAGTAGTTTCGTGCACATCATGGCAACGTATAACAGAAAGTACCTCACGCGGGAAACACTTGACGTAAAGTGTAAATGCGCATAACTAACGTAAATCAAGCAAGCTAGTATCCACAGGCCACGAAGTGTTGGTGAAATAACACATTAGCGGACTGGAGGAAATAATATGGAATTTTTTCCAGAAAACTTCTTGCACAAAATAAATTCAAGCACTTTCAAGGACCTGTATCTGTATCTACACCTGTATCTATGTGTGTTTATTTTCTAAAGCTTTCCAGGGCCTTGAATTATTTATTTTTTCAGATTCACAAACTTTCAAGGATTTCAAGGACTCGCTGGAACCCTGTTTTTACCGTGCTGGGACCCTCCACGGCCCGACCGGGCTTCAGAACTCCTCCAACAGCCGGTTTCAGACCCAGAATCCACACCAGATGCTTAGAGGGAAAAACAGACGAAAATGAGTCAAAAAAAGAAGGAAAACCTGAACTCCCCCTTTATTTTCAAATAAAGAAATATTGTACTATTGCACTAATATTGTTCTGTAAAATAAAATTTATTTTATTTATTAAAAATAATTTTTTTTTACATAACAACATATATATATATATATATATATATATGTAAATGCAATACTAATATTTATTGCGGTCTTAAAGGGATACTTTTTTGGAAATAGGCTCATTTTACAACTCCCCGAGAGTTAAACAGTTGAGTTTTAACCGTTTTCGAATCCATTCAGCCGAACTCCGGGTCTGGCGGTACCACTTTTAGCATAGCTTAGCATAGATCATTGAATCGAACAAGACCATTAGCATCTCTCTCAAAAAAATGACCAAAGAGATTCAATATTTTTCCTATTTAAAACTTGACTCTTCTGTAATAACATCGTGTACTAAGACCGACGGAAAATGTAAAGTTGCGATTTTCTAGGCTGATATGGCTAGGAACTATACTCTCATTCCTGCATAATAATCAAGAAACTTCGCTGCCGTACCATGAGTCCAGCAGGCGTAATGATATGACGCAGCGCCTGAAAATAGGTCTAATAGGTTAGACAAACTTAGTCCCGGTCACGTTGGAAGTTACCGAGCTGGGGACTATTTTCAGGCGCTGCGTCATATCATTACGCCTGCTGCACTCATGGTACGGCAGCGAAGTTTCTTGATTGTGTTGTTGTTTTGATACTGTATAAATACGAAAAAAAAGTCACATCCCTGTCAAATGAACAAACATATATTTCCGTATCACACAGCTCTCTGGATTGTGATTGGTTAATAACTGGTCGCACTTGTACCTGTAGTGTTGCTAAGACCAGCTGCCATGAGGTTCCCAGATAAGCCCCGTGACAGTGAGCCAGATTCAACAGCGTCCGCATGCACTGGATGTTCTTCGCTGTGAGCTGACAGAGACACAGAAGGGTAAAGAGTTTTAGTTCGCATGGAAAACCATGTAGTTGCACTGTAAGAAACATAAACGTGTTTTACCACAACGGTGCCCTGCGGCTGAGCGGTGAGCGGCTGACCGACTGCTACAACCTGCTGGTGCGATTCACTCGACGGACTGACCATCTGCACACTCTGACCCTGGATGGAGTACACTGAACACACACACACACATTAAACTGCATACATTTATATACACAAACGCCCTAAAGCTTGCAGCTAGTAGCTCAAACAGAAGAGCTAGCAAAGCCAAGGTCATGTGTTCGACTCCCAGGGAAAGCAGAAACTCATAAATTGTAATGTAAAAGCATCCGCCAAACGCATCAATGCAAATGTAAGTTAGTGAGATACACTAAGTAATTAATTTTTTTAGCAGAACACTTAAACTGAAAACACAGAAAAGTTTATTTAAAAATCAATTAATCAATCAAATTAATTTAATAATCAACACTCAAATAAAAGCTAAGCATTTAAATTGTTTTTATCTTAACTTTTTATTGATATAATAATGCTTCTACTCTGTGGCTGTGGTGAAAACCTGTTTTCATGACAGAATTATTCAAACATACGTCCAACAATAAAGACAACAGGTTATGTAAAAATATAATGAATATGTAATATAATGCATATGTTAAATACAATTCCCCCTTTCTAATTATTTATGCCAACGAATATATGATTTGCACACATTTCCTGCCATGTGGATCATTCAAATGAATCCATTTTGTACATTTTATATTTATATTATATTATAATATATTATATTCATTTGCAAAACGTATTGTATGCTACTTTATTTATATAATATATGTATTTATATGAAAAATGTATTGTATAATACTGTTTATATAATATAATATAATTAATATAACATAATATAATATAATATATTAAAATATAATATCATATAATATCATATATTCAAATATAATATAATATAATTATATTATATTATATTTCTAATTAAATGTCACCATTTTGGTCAATGAATTTGACCCTGGTTTCGGCCAAAACTGAAAGTTCATAATCTGCTTCTGAATATCTGCTGATTCTGTGTTGTATCTGCTGTGAACATCAGCATGCGCTGGTCTCGTACCTTTATTGGCGAGGTTGGTGGTGTTGCTGCTCAGGATGGTGAGAGCGTAGTGAGGAGGGAGAGAGGCTTTACAGATCGCCGTGATGAAAGCGTCCCGCGGCGTCACCAAACCCAGACGGCCACACAGAGACGCCACACACAGCTCCGCTTTCAGGATGTTCTCTGTGGCCGCCTCGTCCGTACTGACACACACACACACCGAACATCATCAGGACAGGCAGGCTCTGTGACTAACATATGCTAAATAAGGTGTGCGTGAGTGAGTGTGTGAGTTAGCGAGCGTGTGAGTGAGCGAGCGAGCAAGCGTGTGTGTGTGTGAGTGTGAGTGAGTATAGTGAGAGTGTGTGAGTGAGTGAGTGAGTGAGTGAGTGAGTGAGTGAGTGAGTGAGTGTGCGTGCGTGAGTGTGCGTGCGTGTGTGAGTGTGCGTGAGTGAGTGTGTGTGTGAGTGAGTGAGTGAGTGAGTGAGTGAGTGAGTGAGTGAGTGAGTGAGTGAGTGAGTGAGTGAGTGAGTGAGTGTGTGAGTGTGAGTGTGTGAGTGAGTGAGTGAGTGAGTGAGTGTGTGTGTGCGTGTTGTGTGTACCTGGCGTCCAGCAGCAGTGAGAGAGCCGCTAGTAAGCCGCACCAGCAGGCGTTCACCATTTCCTCCCAAACCTCATGAGCCACTGCAAAACACACACAGAGTCATTACAGGAACACAACAGACTGTTACACAACAAATACACATCACTGATTCTGGCATATACAGACCCTTTCCAAAAAATTAGAATATCATGGAAAAGTTTATTTATTTCCATAATTCCATTCAAAACGTTAAACTTCCATAGATTATAGATTCAGGGCCCACAACTTAAACGATTTCAAGTATTTAGTTGTTTATTTGTACATAATTTGGGCTTCCAGCTCATAAAACCCACAAAAACAGGATTTAAAAAAATCTGAATATTACATGAAATCACACAGTAATTACACAGTGGTCATGGTCATTGAACCAGGTTTTGGTTCTTTTGGCAGTGTGGGCAGGTGCAAATCCTGCTGGAAAATGAAGTCAGCATCTCCATAAAGCTTGTCTGCTGAAGGAAGCATGAAGTGCTCTGAACATGTCCTGGTAGACGGCTGCGCTGACTCTGGATTTAATAAAGCACAGTGGACCAAAGTCCTCTTTTCTGATGAGAGCAAACTTTGCATCTGATTTGGAAACCAAGGTCCCAGAGTCTGGAGGAAGAATGGAGAGGCACACAATCCAAGATGCTTGAAGTCCAGTGTGAAGTTTCCACAGTCTGTGTTGGTCATCGGCTGGTGTTGGTCCACTGTGCTGTCCACTCAACGCAGCCGTCTACCAGGACATGTCCAGAGCACTTCATGCTTCCTTCACAAAGTTAGTAAGTTCCAAAGTCTTACGGGGTTGGAACAACACGAGGGAGAGTAATTACTGACAGCGTTTACATTTTTGGCTGAACTAACCCTTTAAGCGTTTTCAACCCAAGCCGTCAAACTGACGTCATCAGAGAACGAACGCCGTTCCAGACCAGAAGTAACTTTTCAGATTTTGATTTAAGATTACCACGACAAACTGTTTTTTTCTTCTTCTGAGTATTAACTTGCACGGATTAATTGTCCACCACAAGACTAGTAATATGCGCTAACAAAGTAAATAGGGTCAATTGTGATTTCATGCCGACTTTAAAGTGAAGTCAGCACACACACTCACTGGGTTCCTGAGGTGGAGACGACACAGGCTCCGCCTCCTCTCTCATAGCCTCTTCCTGTTCCTGTTTGGCGAGCTCTCTCTCGATCATAGTAGTGATGCCCCTCACCAGATCCAGCAGAGCGCTGAACGCCACAGACATGGCGTACCCTTCAGGGATCGAGGGCGGCTCCACCTTATCCAGCATCTCCAGGCTGAGGAGAAGCACATTAGTTACAAACACCAACAGTCGCAGGGAATCCGCAGGGTTTGCAAAATCAAAGTTAAGGCATTTAAGACCTGCATGAATAGAAGTAATACCATATGGGCGGGGTGAGGCAATGTCTTCGGTCTACCGAATAAAACTGAATTTAAGACAACCCTCATCCTCATCTCTATCAAAATGATGCGAAACCCTAAAATTATACTTTTTTTTGTCCAGAAAGCTTATTTTATTTCATTTTGATAATATTTTTTCTTATTTACAATGCAATTTTGGGGGATTTTTATTTTATTTTCTATTTTATTTACCTTTAAATTACTAGATTTGATCAATAAATAATAAATAAATAGTAAATTAAGCACATTCCTCACATTCTTTCAAATTAAATTCAAAATAACTCACAATTTAATGCATAAACCTGTTAATTCAGCTCAAAATATCTTACATTGGGTGTCTTTGTCGACCTCTTGTGGAAAAATAATAATATAACATGATATTTCATGACTCTAGATGGCCTTATAGCTCTTTATGGAGCAAATGAGGAGTTCCGCTGGGTCCTAAAGTCAGCTTACTTCAATATGTTTTGTGTATTCGTGGTTCAAGTGCGTCAAAAGTGTTGTGGTCTTGGACCCCTCTGATGAACACTCGATTTTTCTAATAAAAAAAAATAAAAAAAGCCCAGAGGGAAGGATGCGGTTAAGGACCGTGAGTGGTTGATGGTCACTCACTAGGTGGCTTTGGCACTGCCCTGCACGCTGACGGTCATGAGGGGGATCCACATGCCCCGGTACTCAAACGCTGCCTGTGCGTTCAGACCCGCTCCGGCTCCGGCACCGGGACCCTGAGCAGACCCCTGAGAACCCGACGCCGACGCACCTGAGGGACACACACTCCGACTGTTACACGAGACAACCAGCAAGTGTGTGTGTGTGTGTGTGAGATAGAGAGACTGTGTGTGTGAGACTGTTTGTGTGTGTGTGTGTGTGTGTGTGTGTGTGTGTGTGTGTGTGTGTGTGTGTGTGTGTGTGTGAGAGAGAGAGAGAGACTGTGTGTGTGTGTGAGAGAGAGAGAGACTGTAGGTGTGTGTGAGAGAGAGAGAGACTGTGTGTGTGTACGTGATTGTGTGTGTGTGTGTGTGTGTGTGTGTGTACGTGAGTGTGTGTGTGTGTGTGTGTGCAGCTTGATGACCAGCGGACACACACGCTCCTTCAACAGGAAACTGAACTCCTGATGCTGCAGAGACGGCACAAACATGGAGGTTAGGGAGCGATCGGAGGGTCAACAGCTGGGGAGTGTGTGTGTGTGTGTGTGTGTGTGTGTGTGTGTGTGTGTGTGTGTGAGAAAGAGAGAGAATGAGTTAGAGTGTTTGTGTGAGACTGTGTGTGTGTGTGTGTGTGTGTGTGTTTTAGTGTGAGAGAGAGTGTGTGTGTGTGTGTGTACGTGAGTGTGTGTGTGTGTGTGTGTGTGTGTGTGTGTGTGTGTGTGTGTGTGTGTGTGTGTGTGTGTGTGTGTGTGTGTGTGTGTGTGTGTGTGAGACCTGGAGGCGTGCTGGTGGATGAAGTGTTTCCTGTGCTGGGGAGGATGAAGAGGGACTGGATGAAGGAGCCCAGAGCGTTGACGATGTCTCTGAAGACTTTGGTGGAGTGTTGCTTCATGTCATACGACTGACAGAAAGACCTGCACACACACACACACACACACACGGTCATCAGATCTTTATGATCTCCAGAAGAAGTGAAATATCTCATGACTGCCAGCAAACCCAAAACATTATGTTGTAAAACTTGTTTTTAAATGATTACGTATGGATGGGGATGTTTAGGCACGTCACGCAAAGAATTGTGATGCAATTGATAATACATTTTTTCTCCCACCCCTATTATTAAACCCATAAAATATTACATTAGTATTACAAGACCTATCATAAAACATTCAACACAATTTTAGGTTAAAATGTATATGAATCTATAAAGGAAAGAGTTTTATTAGACGGTATACAAAAAGAGGCATTTTTAGTCACGCTTCACTAGTTTAAATGGTTCTGTGGTGAAATTTTTAAAAGTACAAATATTCTAGAGAGTGTGTGTGTGTGTGTGTGTGTGCTCACCGCAGTAAATGTGGCTGAACACACAGTCTGTGAACGGACTCCACGGCCACGGCTCTTAACCACTGCGGCTTCTCTCCGTCCAGAAACTTCACCAGCAGAGACAGGAAGATCTCACACTCCGTTACCTGCAACACACACACACACACACACACACAATGACAGCTGTAAACGCAGAAATCATTATTTCACAACACACCGATGCATCCAAACATCATCAGCAACTGCAGTGTTTGAACTCGAGAAAATGTTTCCCAGTGCAGAAACGCACCGCAAACACACATATGAAAATGCATGTGCAATAAGAAGCATTAAATAAACTAAAGATTTTAAAGGGGTGAACTGGATTTTCGTGTTCACTATTATGAGCACATTAACATATGGCAGCCTATACTTGCATATCAACACCTTTTTATTATTTGTGAACATTATGCAGTGGGTAGCCAATCATAAAAGAGCTAATTTACAAAATTTTATTTGCAAATTTTTAAGCAATTTTAAAGCCACTCACCTCAGGTGAATAGGGTAAGAAAATATGTAACTAATTAATATCACCTTATTTTCCCAGTTGATTGAATACATTAAAAATTGCAAATGTTTTTTTGTATGGCAAGTTTTCTGAAATGTTATGTGTAAATGATGCTTATCTAATTTAATATGCACCAATTTACATACATTTCCATAACAGAAATCTGATCATTGGATAAAGCCAGATTCCAAACAAAATCATTTTGTTGACATCAAAGGTTTTGGATCTCTCTTTTTCTCACTCTATGAATCAGAAAATCCTGAATAAAATCTAAAATCTAAATAAAGTGGGGTAAGAAAAATAATCTTAATTGAAACGGAAACAAGATTTTATTTCTTACTCCATTGGCGGATAATTTTTCTTGTTTTAAGCAAAAACTCACTTCATTTTAATTGTTTTCCCCCCATAAAAGAAGACATAACATCTAACAGCATTTTACTCATCTAGTAAATGCATTTTGATTTAAGTATTTCGACTGGAAACAACACAAAAATACTGAGTAAGAAGATCATTTTTTCAAGGTTTCTTGCAACCAAAAAGTCCTAATATTTCATTCATAATGGGCATTTTTTTCAGTGTGTGTACGGGCCGTGAGTGTGTGTACGGGCCGTGAGTGTGTGTACGAGCCGTGAGTGTGTGTACGGGCCGTGAGTGTGTGTACGGGCCGTGAGTGTGTGTCTCACCAGCAGGCTGTAGAAGTGTTTGATGAGCACTGAGACGACCCGCAGCAGTCTCATGCAGATTGGGAAATACGGTTTCTCCACGGGAACCGGAGACGCCGCGCTGGAACAGCTGCCCTGCCGGAACTTGATGTTGGGAGAGAACAGCTTGATGACCAGCGGACACACACGCTCCTTCAACAGGAAACTGAACTCCTGATGCTGCAGAGACGACACAAACATGGAGGTTAGGGAGCGATCGGAGGGTCAACAGCTGGGGAGTGTGTGTGTGTGTGTGTGTGTGTGTGTGTGTGTGTGTGTGTGTGTGTGTGAGAGAGAGAGAGAGAGAATGAGTTAGAGTGTTTGTGTGAGACTGTGTGTGTGTGTGTGTGTGTGTGTGTGTGTGTGTGTGTGTGTGTGTGAGAGAGAGAGAGAATGAGTTAGAGTGTTTGTGTGAGACTGTGTGTGTGTGTGTGTGTGTGTGTGTGTGTGTGTGTGTGTGTGTGTGTGAGAGAGTGTGTGTGTGTACGAGTTAGAGTGTGTGAGTGTCACTGTGTAAGTGTGTGTGTGTCACTGTGTAAGTGTGTGTACGAGTTAGAGTGTGTGACTGTGTAAGTGTGTATGTGAGAGAGTGTGTGAGTGAGTTAGAGAGTGTGTGTGGGTTTATGTGTGTGAGTGAGTTAGAGTGTGTGTGTGTGTGTGTGTGTGTGTGTGTGTGTGTGTGTGTGTGTGTGTGTGTGTGTGTGTGTGT
The DNA here is from genome assembly GCF_951802725.1 of Rutilus rutilus. Classification (NCBI taxonomy): domain Eukaryota; kingdom Metazoa; phylum Chordata; class Actinopteri; order Cypriniformes; family Leuciscidae; genus Rutilus; species Rutilus rutilus. Next base: position 4,099,265 of record NC_140233.1, read on the forward strand.
GTGTGTGTGTGTGTGTGTGTGTGTGTGTGTGAGAGTGTGTGTGAGTGTGACTGTGTGTGTGTGTGAGAGTTTGTGAGTGAGTTTGTGTGGGTTTATGTGTGTGGGTGAGTTAGAGTGTTTGAGAGTGTGTGTGTGTGTGTGTGTGTGTGTGTGTGTGTGTGTGTTTGTGAGGGTTTATGTGTGTGGGTGAGTTAGAGTGTTTGAGTGTGTGTGTGTGTGTGTACGAGTTAGAGTGTGTGAGTGTGACTGTGTGTGTGTGTGTGTGTGTGTGTGTGTGTGTGTGTGTGTGTGTGTGTGTGTGTGTGTGTGTTTGTGAGGGTTTATGTGTGTGGGTGAGTTAGAGTGTTTGAGTGTGTGTGTGTGTGTGTGTGTGTACGAGTTAGAGTGTGTGAGTGTGTGTGTGTGTGTGTGTGTGTGTGTGTGTGTGTGTGTGTGTGTGTGTGTGTGTGAGACTGTGTGTGTGTGTGTGTGGTCATCTCCTCTTGTTTATTTGTATCATCCTCTTGTTGTGTTTTCATCAGGATGTGTGGTGTTTACCTGCAGGAAAACTTCAGGAAAGTCGTTCAAAACCGATTCCAGCAGCTCTAAGCCGAACGTGCGGGTCATCTCCGTCATTCCCACTAACCAGTAGGGGGCGTCGGCGTTCACCAACTGACACAAATCCTACAGAAAAGGGCATTTATATGTACGGTTCAGCACGAGTCCTTTTATTATAACCAACAAAGTATAAACGTGACGTCAGAAACACCAGCCATTTCAAAGCGTGTGTTTGAGACTGTCTTTGGTTCACTGCAGTTTTAAGGAGGAAATACTCAGCAATGCTGTCGACTTATGAATTTATACATGCTTTGTCTTAAAGCATATGAAAAACACCACATAGATGTATTTTCACCACAGGGGGACTTTAAGTGTTGGTGTAAATGCTAAATAATAGAACTGCCACTTTTTCTATAATGTGTAATGCGTTTCTTTCACATGGGTAGGGTGTACTTTATGGAAGCTTGTTTCCGCCACAGAATAAAACATTTTAAAAGATAATTGCGACTTTTTATCTCACAATTGCGAGTTTACACATGACTTTATATCATCTTTTTCCAATTCCAAGTCCAATTCCAAGAAAAAAAAAAGACTGACTTTTTATTTATTTTATTTTTTTACCTCAGAATAGTTTATATCTCAAAATTCTGACTTTATAACACGCAATTGCATATTATAAAGTCAGAATTGCGAGATATAAACATGCAATTCTGAGAAAAAAAGTCTGAATTTCGTGTATATTTCTCACAATTGCGAGTTTATATCTCATAATTCTGACTTTATATGCAATTGTGACTTTATATCATGCAATTTTGACTTAATAACACACAATTGTGACTTTATATCACGCAGTTCTGACTTTATAACCTGCAATTGCGACTTTATATCACGTAATTCTGAGATAAAAAGTCAGAATTGTTTTTATTTTTCACTCTGTGGCGGAAACAAGCTTCCATAGTACTTTGTACTGTTTGCCACCAAGGAAAACCATTTTTGACCCAGGAAAGACCCTGGAGTGCATGTTAAACCCCAATTGAAAGATGGCGCACCTGGAACAACATGTATGCGTCTTTAGCGCTGGGTCTCAGCGTGCTGACGGAGCGCCGGTTGCTGTTTCCCTGGACAGCAGGAGGTTCATCCATCAGACCTGCGGTGAACCGATACAAAACACATAAAGAAACAGGACACAGGGCTCGGGATACAAGAGGAAATGCAATGCAAACATTCCCACAGGCTATTAAAGTTCTCGTTCACCTTTGAATTTGTCATCCTCCGCCACCATCCGCTCAAACACCACGGTCACGACCTGTCTGACGGTGGCGGCCGCCGTGTTGTTGGTGATGTTATCTTTAGTGAAGTGCAGCCGGAAACACAGAACGATTGCCTGAGATGAAGCACAAAAGCAACGGCTGCACTTTATTTCACATGTACTTACAGCGTATCTGCCTAAGAAAGTCCCGGGGAATATAAGCAGGGTTTATACAGACACTGTGAAATGAAATACCAGGACTTTCAAGGACTTTTCAAGCACTACTTTTGGGGGTTTTCAAGGAATACAATCAGATTTGTGACCCTGGATCACAAAACCAGTCATGAGTCGCACGGGTATATCTGTGGCAATAGCCAACAATACATTGTATGGATCAAAAGTATCATTGGGTCAAAAATCATTAGGATATTAAGTAAAGATCATGTTGCATGAAGATATTTAGTAAATTTCCTACTGTTAATATATCAAAGTTATATTTGTGAGTGGATGCAGAAACATCGAGGACTTCATTTGGAGAATTTTAAAGCCAATTTTCTCAATATTTAGATTTATTTTAGGCACCCTCAGAATCCAGATTTTCAAATAGTTGTATCTCGGCCAAATATCATCCTATCCTAACAAACCAGACTAGGGATGTCAATTTTCACAAATTCCCATGATCGATCGTCGTTTCAATTAACGATCAATATGCGTCCACTGCAGTGGCATATGGCCGACAGCATGACAGGCTCTGCAAATGCAGCTCAAAACGCTATGTTCCTCACCAAATGAACGAGGTGGGTTTTTAATCTAAATAAAGGGCTAGTAGGATTGTAAAATGCTTCGATGTGATTGATCATTTAATTAAATGACTTATTTAATAATCAAATATAACGACTAATACAACGTGTCACCAACGCCGCCTCAGAAGCATGCTTGCTAGAATGTGTACACTCTTCCTGGAGCAACGCGATGAAACACGGTAGCTAATAACGGTAGTTAAAGGAGAACTCCAGTCAATTTTAACATTGAGCTCATTTTTTTGTACATTTGGAGTGCTGTCAATACAGAGAACAACGACAAAAATCGGTGTTGCCTACACCGTGTTATCCTCTTTTTAAAATTTGCACCCTGTTGACTTCAATGGGGCAAGTTTTAAACCTGCTTTTAGGCTCTTAACATCCTTGATGTGTCATTACAAGTGCACAGGTCATGTGAGTGATTCCTTCTGAGTGAACGCGGGTGAATCTGACTGCAGTAGATGTGAAAGATAAGAATAAAAATGATGTTATTTAAGCCAGCGCAAATACCTGTATTTACATCCTGTTTTCGGTCGAAGTCCAAAGTAGTCGATTGTCGAGTTCACGCGCGTGATCATAGGTAACTAAACCTATGGGCGTGACCTCGGCAATCGACTACTTTGGACTTCGACCGAAAACAGGATGTAAATTAAAATTGACCGGAGTTCTCCTTTAATAAAAGTGTTCTCATGTTATGTAATATGACAGTCCCAATCATAGTTATTATTAGTAGTGCATTAGAGATAAAGCAGATATGGATAGGCCTACGTAAAATAAACACAATATTACAACTTACATTTGCTCAAAACAAAAAGCTGCGAATGCACACGCAAACTTATAGTCATGATGATGAAGGTGTAAAATGGCCCCAAACATAACTCCGGTGTGTTCGCTTTACATGTTTTGCGGTTGAGCCGCACACACGCCCATGAACCTGCTTTTAAAAGTTTTATCGATTAAATGTAATATCGACAATTAATCGATCGTCGATTAATTGTTAACATCCCTAAACCATACATCAATGGAAAGCTTATTTATTCAGCTTTTGGTTGATATATATAAATATCAATATCAGAAAATTGACCCTTATGGTCCAGGGTCACATATCAGATTTATCAAACAATATTTTTAGTATTTTTTTATACAGCTATAAGGTATCCCAAAGCACAACTTACAACGTATTTAATAATATATATTAAATACAAAGTTTATAATGGCTATTATTGTGCAGTAAATTATATTTTATATTATAATGTTGGCGAACTTCGTATCGTGAAACGGTCTGATGGGGGTTTATCAGTTTATTTAGCATAAAAAAAAAGATTGTATTTGTGTTTTTGCGACAAAAAATAATTTAATATATATTGTATTTAAATAAGTCAAGCACTTTTCAAGTTCCTCTTCGTAAATATGGCTCTTTTCAAGGGTTTTCCAGGAATTCAAGTACATTAAGCACCTTGTATGAACCCAGTATAAGGTGAGTACGGTTAGGTTTAGGGTTAATACATAGTTATTATTACCCAGTATAACAGGTACATAGTATAGTATGTATATGGGGAACAGGACTGTACAATAAAGTGCTACTAAAGCAACATTGCTGACGATTGTGAGAGGTTTCGGGTACACTAGTTGAATAAAATGCATTTATGTACTTGAAAAACGAACTTTCCATAGTTATAAAAGGGTATTTTTGGTTTAGGACGTTCCTCCTGACATCCACTAGATCCTGCTTAGCATTAAACAGGCTTTTTTTATCCCACTGTACCTCTGAAACTTCAATATGCAAATCAGGATTCCCACAGCTTTTGAATTTCCATAATGTTTACGTGAACTTTCCTGTCATCTGTGATTAATGTTTGTGACGAATCATTATAAGTGATAATACATAACACAATATTTAAAGCTGATAATACGATAAATATTTATATTCGCTATAGAAACTTCCATGAATTTGTTTCATTCAAGATTTTTATTAACTTCCATGACTTTTCCAAACCTGGAAATCATTAATACTCCCTCATATGTTCATAGGCATATGTTTATGATCTCACAGTTGTGACATCATAATTCTTTATGATAAAATATGGAAATGAATGTATAATCCAACATTTAAATTTGTTTTGATAATTATTTACAAGTTACGTATAATTATTTATCATTATTTAAATTATTTATAAGTTATGACCGATAACCAATAAATTGCCGATGTTATAAATATATACTTACTTTGTTGTACTAAAGAAAATTTAAAGTTTATATTGTAGTTTATATTTATGTTTTATAGACTAAAAAGTTTATATTCAACAACTATAAGTGTGCTATAATACTATTAATAAATATATGCATTTTCAAATGAACATTACCTTGTGCTGTTTTACTGAAATAAACCATTCAGAATAAAAATAAAAAAGCTAATTGTGAGAGAAACTTTTATTTTTTATTTTATTTTAAAATAAAAAATAAGTTACAATGTAAACTAAAGTATTTAAAGTTGTTACAAAAAATAATTCTGAGATAAAAATGTCACAATTAAAGATTTTTCAAACATTTTCAAAAACAGGCTCAATATGGCTTCCAATAAAATTATATTTTATTATATTAAATATTATAAATATAAAAAAAAACAATAAAAAAAAAAACACTAACGTTGGTTGAAAACTGGTGCTGATATACCCCCAGTAAAAGTAATAAAAAAACTAATATCACAATTCAATTATATATTCCTTTTGATTTTTAGGCTAAATATTACCCTGACATATTGTTCCCCAATGACTTTCCTCAATCTTCCTACAAAAAAGCCCTCAGTGAAGGTCCTTTCACACTGGACGCGATTTTGACGCACGTTTTATTTTTTATTTGACGTTTTATTTTTTGATCAGCTGTGTGTGTAATGAGTGCTTCCACACCGAACGCGAATGTGTTGCGGTGAAAAGCGACTTTTTTTCGCTTCGATGTCGATTTTTTGTTACTTTTGCGGCGACAGAAAAGGCTTCAGCCAATCACACACTACAAGGACAACGATTTGAAAGATGATGTGTGGCGTAGCATTGCCAACCAACTCGGTTATCTCGACTGTGAGTGTGTTGTGTGATAGTTTTAGTCGTTGTGTAGTCCTGTGCTGTGTAGGCTAGCAGGCTAAACTACATTCGGGATAGAAAGCTAACACTATTATCGTCAAAGATAGAGACAGAGACCGTGTTTACTTTGAACATGTAATGCAGTGAGACTATTTAGGGCTGCTTTTAGTATACTATACATTCTTTGTGTGATATCTACAGTTTCTAGTCGAATGATTTTAACTTGTTACTTCGTGTGTTACACGTAATGTGTACTGACATTACAGAACGCACTGTGTTTAGTTGAAGACGCAAAAAAACTGGAAAAACCTCAGGGACACCTGTGTGAGGAAAAGGAGAGAGGAAAAGGAAACTAAAAGTGGACATTAGCATAATGCATATTGGGTGCACCCAAAACCTTCTTTTCTGTCTTTTAAAGAAATTGAAAAGCTCGTCTTCACTGGATGATGATGATGATGAAGTGTCCATGTTTTCTCAGCTGTCGGCGCGAAAGTTTTGGAATGTTGCTATTCGCTTTTTCGTTACGCGTCCGGTGTGAAAGGGCCTTGAGTCGTCTCCATCCCTCAGTGAGTGTGTGTTTTGAACAGTACCTTGGACAGGACCTCGTCATGTACGATGGTGTTGGTGGTGAGCAGCACCAGGACCGTCTGCAGCAGTTTGAGCTCCTCCAGGCCGTTCTCCATCAGCTGCCACAGCATGTTGATGATGTTCCCCGCCGCCGCCTGCACACACACACACACTCGTTAACTCAGAGGAACGCTGAGACTCTGGTGTCATTACTCTGAGACTCCAGCGTTCTCATTACTGTGGCAGTGCTGGGTATCATCTGGTACTCTGATATGCAGAACGCTCCTTATTGTTGATTTATGCTGAATATCAGCTTTAACTAGATACACAGCTGAGCTTCCTGGTGAAACTGCTTAGAAGTGTGTGTGTGTGTGTACGTGCGTGTGAGAGAGAGAGAGAGAGAGAGAGAGTGAGAGTGTGTGTTTGTGTGTGAGTGTGTGTGTGTGTTAGTTTGTGTGTGCGTGTATATGTGTGTGTGTGAGAGAGAGACTGTGTGTGTGTGTGTGTGTGTGTGTGTGTGTGTGTGTGTGTGAGAGAGAGTGTATATGCGTGTGTGTGTGTGTGTGTGCGTGTATGTGTGAGAGAGTGTGTATGTGAGAGAGTGTGTGTGTTTTGTGTGTGCGTGTATGTGTGTGAGAGAGTGTGTGTGTGTGTGTGTGTGTGTGTGTGTGTGTATGTATGTGAGAGAGTGTGTGTGTGTGTGTGTGTGTGTGTGTGTGTGTGTGTGTGTGTGTGTGTGTTCTGACCTCAGACACCACCTCATGTGACATGAGTCTCTGAATGGCAGCGAGACACAGTTGTGTGATTTTGGGTTCTTTGGTCCCGCAGCCCATGAGGAACGGCTGCACCACTTCAGAACTGTTCTCCTTCAGCGCTGAACACACAACACAACACGCTTCGTTAATCGCCACACGGGCCGCTCAGAACACACACTTCATCTACACCACATGCTCTCACCTGCCAGGATGTCTGTGTTTCTGGCAGCGATGGTTTTGATCTTGACGATGCCGGATTCTGCAGCCTAGAGACAAACAACAAACTCACGTCAGATCCTTTATGGAAAAACATGAATTGACGTATTGTTAAACCGATGTAGATAATTATGGTAACACTTTACAATAAGGTTCAGATTAGTTAACATGAACTAAGAATGAACAATACTTCTACAGCATTTATTAATCTTAGTTAATATTAATTTCAACATTTACTAATACATTATTAAATCAAAGATGAACAAACAATGAACAGCTGGATTTTTATTAACTAACATGAACAAAGATTAATAAACACAGTAACACATGTATTGCTCATTGATAGTTCATGTCAGTTAATACATTAACTAATGTTAACTAATGAAACTTATTGTAAAGTGTTACCATAATTATTTTCATGTTATGGAATAAAAAATAAAATAAAAAATATAGAAATACATTGTAAAATAAAAGAGAATTCAGAAGCGTGCTGTGGAAACATGAGTGAGTGTGTCAGTGCCGAGCCGTGATGCACACGGAGTTTAACAGGCCACAATGACTCTTTTCTCCCAGAACAGCAGGAAAACACGTCACACACACACACACACACTACGCTATCTGTTCGGCTGGCTGATTCCCTCTCTCCATTTCTGCTTGTCACATCTGATCATCCGTCTCTCTCGACTCCTCACACACTCCGGGGAGATCCACGGGCTGTTAAAGACACGAGACGCTCTGGTAACACACACACACACACACACACACACACACACAGCTGTCTGTCCTCTGTTTGACAGATCTGTGTTTGGTGTCCTCATCTGATGAGGTGAAGTGCATGATGGGCTCAAGGCGACGCGTTCTGCAGGAGAAAACCAATGTCTGATGTTTCGCAACAGAAGTTGTTCACCAGTTTATATGTCATCAACCACAGGAACCATCAATCCAAACGCAAAAAGAGCGAACATTTGCGCCAACCGTTATTTTGCATTTGTGAAAAATAAATGCAAAGACGCAATAGGTTTTTGTTTTTTATCCACTAACATTTGAAAAAATTTCTTGCAACAAAAAGTCATATTTTAATTTTTCCTTGCCATTTTCTTCTTCTGTCTGACACTTAAATGGCAGAGAATTAAACTCGCTGTATAGATTACAGCTATTATCATTAAATAACACTAAAACCATAATAAAAGCATTACTTGAAATTAAATTTAATAAAAAAACTAAAAAAATTTAGATAGTTGTTTTTTCATTTTCATTTAGTTTAAGTCGAAGTACTAAAATAGCTACAACAAAAAATACTATACAGAAACCTAAAAAATACAAATAAATGACAAAAATGCAACATAATAACTAAAACTTATTTACTAAAAATTTAAATAGAAAATCTAAAAAATAAAATCTAATTCAAATTATTGACAAAAACGGGGGTTGCAGGATTTTTGGTTGGAAATTTACCGGAAACTTCCAGCCCCTTTGCAACCTTAACACCCTAGCAACCACCCCGAGTACCCTAGCAACCACACAGCAACACCCTAGCAACCACAAAGCAACACCCTAGCAATCACCCCAAAATGCCTTAGCAACTGCATAGCAACACCCTAGCAACCACCCCAAATACCTTAGCAACCATACATCAACATCCAATCTAATCATTTTAATTTATCTATCCGTATATCTGTCTCTCTGTCAAAAATCCAAACTTTTAAAATTACTAAACTAAACTATTTCCACCTTAAAGCTGTTAAAACTACTTCAGCCGTGCTGGTCCGGCTCTCTCCAGCCAAACTTTACTCATCTAGTTATGCCTTGTGATGCATCTAATAATGCTTTGTATGATCTCATGAATAATTGTAACCACAGTTATAATACTTCTGCTACAGCTTTAATGCATTGAAATTCATGAGATGTAACAAGGAATCTGCACTTTAACTTTGGTTATAATTATTTATGGAAAGACGATGCATTAATCACAAAAACTGTCCATTTCCTATTTTCAAACTGCCATTTTATGAAGTGCCACGTGTAAAATTAGGAAGTTTCTCCTAATCTTTCATCCATCAGTCAGCAAACAAAAACCGGTCTGGTTCTCTAGAGACACAGTTGTGTTTCTCGACTCGGAGTCTCAGTGAATGAATTCATCCACAGAAATGAGTTCTGGGATGAATCTAACGCTGTTGATCGAGAGGCCGTAAACGCTCACATGCAAAACCACGAAACCATGGAGTCAGAGAAGTCAAAGCCTCTTTCTTTCAGAGGAACACAGCGTGTGTGTCAGCCTGAGATCTCCAGCAGTTCAACGGCTCCTTTCACATCTGGGAAAACCTCATGAGGTGTGCTCAAGTCCTGCTGGGAAGAGTCGGGAAGTCGTGTTTCAGTCGACGTCAGAGTCACAGGTCGGAGCGAGAGGAAGGTTTATCTTATTAATGAACTACACAAAACTACAGCGAGTTTTTAAACTTTACTTGAAGAGCAAATAACGAGCATCAGGTGTGCTCTGCTTTTTCATGTTTTTTACATAAAGCCCCTGTAAACTTCACTGTTACATATAATATTGTTGTATTACAATGCCATTATATTTAGTGCGTGCAATTCACTTATTTAGTTGTCACTCTATCACTCTCACTCACTCACACTCTCTCTCACTCACTCTCTCTCTCACTCACTCTCACACTCACTCTCACATACTCACTCACTCACTCTCTCTCTCTCACTCACTCACTCACTCACATACTCACTCACACTCACACACTCTCACTCACTCTCTCACTCACACACTCTCTCTCTCTCTCTCACTCACTCACTCACACACACACTCTCACTCACTCTCTCACTCACTCACTCTCACACACTCACTCACTCACTCACTCACACTCACTCTCTCACTCTCTCTCTCACTCACTCACTCACACTCACACACTCTCACTCACTCTCTCTCACTCTCTCACTCACACTCTCTCACTCTCTCACTCACTCTCTCTCTCTCACTCACTCACTCACTCACTCACTCACTCACTCACTCACACACACTCACTCACTCTCACTCACTCACTCACATACTCACTCACTCACACTCACTCACTCACACTCACTCACTCACTCACTCACTCACACTCTCACTCACACTCTCTCACACTCACACTCTCTCTCACTCACTCACTCACTCACACACTCACACTCTCTCACTCACTCACTCACACTCTCTCTCACACTCTCTCTCTCACTCACTCTCTCTCCCACACACTCTCTCTCTCACACACACTCTCACTCTCTCTCACACTCACACAAACTCTCACTCTCTCACACTCACACAAACTCACACTCTCTCTCACTCACACTCTCTCTCACTCACTCAAACTCACACTCTCTCTCACACTCTCTCACACACACTCACTCTCACACACACTCACTCTCACACACACTCACTCACTCTCACACACTCACTCTCACACACACACTCACTCACACTCTCTCTCTCCCACACACTCTCTCTCTCACACACACACTCTCACTCTCACACAAACTCACACTCTCTCTCACTCACTCAAACTCACACTCTCTCTCACACTCTCTCACACACACTCACTCTCACACACACTCACTCACTCTCACTCACTCTCACACACTCACTCTCACACACACACTCACTCACACTCTCTCTCTCACAATCACACTCTCTCACTCACACTCACACTCAAACACTCACATACTCACACACTCACACTCAAACACTCACATACTCACACACTCAAACACTCAAACACACACACTCACTCACTAACTTCAACAACTCAATTCATTGATTGCATTCCATCAGCACAGATATCTGGATAAATCAGTGATTTATGACCTTTGCCTGCATGTCATTCTGCTTTCAGATGATTGACAGCTGCTTTACGACACTTTGATGAACAGTAACAATGACATAACAGCCGAGTGTGTCTTTCGGACACCGTCACACAGATTTAAGGAGTGCCTAATAAACGCATTATTATTACAATAAACAGAAACTTGCTTGTCGTCGTCACACATCTTAAAACTATTTTTATTGGGGCAGAGGAAATATACTGATCTAATATAATATAAAATATAATAATCTTACAGCATTTGCTTACACCGTTATATATTAAGATATATTATTATTTGTATATATTTTTTACATGTGCATAGAAAATATATCTGCCAAATTCCATCTAATTTTTTTTTTTTTTTTTTCTAAGACGAATTTTATTTAATAGCCTATTTATTTCGCAACTTATTGCATTTGCTTAATCGTACCATTATATATGAAGATATGTTATAAATAAATTATTTGTAAATTTTTTACATGTGCAGAGAAAATATACTGGTCAAGTTTTTTTTTTTTTTTTTTTATCTAAAATGAATTGCATTCAATAATATTTATTTTGCATTTTATTGCATTTGCTTAATCATACGACATAAGACATTTGATATATTAATTATTTGTATATTTTTTTACATGTGCAGAGAAAATATACTGCCCAATTTCAAGCTTCTAATCTAACATTAATTTTATCTAATAACATTTAATTGACAATTTATTGAATTTGCATATTACGATATATATTATATATAAATTATTAACACTTTTCACATGTGCATTATGTACATACAGTCAAGCTCTTTGGAACCACAACATACACATATAGCTATTATTATTATATATATACATACAGTCACGCGTATGTAAACAGATACAGACGAACCAATAGATATAACGTCATTACATACGCATATACTCAGATATATGTAATGAATGCATATGTATATTATAGATCCACACATATATATCTATATGTACCTCTTTGACTGGAGGGAATTTCTTCTTGCACTCCATGGAGAGAGAGCGCAGATCCGCCTGCATGTTCTCCAGGAGTTTCTTCACCGCTTCAGGGCTGCTGGTCGACATCTTCACACTCATTCGACACTAATTCAACTCTTATTAATGATTAATAACTCAATTAAACCGAGCGGGATATGTTTCGGCTCCAGCGCGAGACACATAAATATCGCTCGGTGCCGCTTCACACATCAACAAACGAGTCTGTCTTCAGCCGCACGCGCTCTCGTGTGTCGCACACATGATCATAATCATGCTGATCGTTATGATCGAGAGGCTCTGTGTGATGTTTATGATCTATACGTGCGCTTCTCGCCTGAGTTTCATGTTTTTTTTCTTCATTCCTGGATCCCCATAATGCTTGTGCGGAAAATGACACGTCACGTCGGGCGTCACTTCCGTAAACACTGACCGGATCCGCAGAGAGAGAGGGAGGGGCTCTGGCGCCCCCGCGAGGCGCTCAGGGGAACTGCAATGCTTTCACAAAACGGAACAAAACACTCAGAAGTACGTGACATTCGATTATATTTTTTTAAAGTCCGATGCTGTTAAGTTTACCTCAGGAATTATACTTCAGCATACTGAACACTGAACTATATCTATAACACATTTAAACAGCTCTTAAATGCACGTAAATAATCATTATTGAGGCTATTTTCACAATATTATAATACTGAACTAAATCTATAACACATTTAAACGGCTCTCAAATGTAAATAATCATTATTGAGGCTGTTTTCACAATATTATAATACTGTACTAAATCGATAACACATTTAAACAGCTCTTAAATGCACGTAAATAATCATTATTGAGGCTATTTTCAAACTATTTACATACTTTAATGTTGATATGTTATCCTGTTTAACCTTGTGTTGCAATATTGTCATCAGAGAGATGCATTTACATTTGGATACTTGTGTCCAAAGTGACTTAGATGAGAAGTAGGGGTTAATACAAGAAATTTTACATTAGCATAAAACTGACTTTGATTTTATCCTGTTTTATTGTTGATATTGTATCACATTTAACCTCTAAATGCTATGATTTTGCTCCTTAGAGAGCATATTTAGCTTTATGCATGCTTGTGTTCATGCAAATGCAAATAAGGTTTAATTCTAAGAGGAAAAAATACTTTTAGCAAAGCACGTGCATTTCAATTTAGGGCTGCAACGTTAGGGTTAGGGTCATACTTTCATCCAAAGTGACTTCTGTGCATGAGAAGAGTACAAGTATTCACAAGGAAATTTTCCATTAACGTAAAATGAACGAAACCATTTCAATGTATGTTAATGCAACAGCACTGATCCGTTCCTGTCTGATTACAAATGCTGGATTAAATATCACGCAAACTAGCGCATACCAGTTTTTTTCTTTAATCGATGTAATGTACATGAGTAATACAGTATATCTGGCTCAAATGTAACACATTTACAAAGTTGTAAAACCAAAACTCAAGCTTTCTGTACAGGTTATATACACAAAGACTGCAGTTGGTCTGCTTACAGGACACTTCATATACGTCATCACAACATGTACCAGAGAACACACCCACATCTGATCAATCTGATTGATTTGTGCAGACGTTAAAATTTTACACATTTATCACACATTTGTTAAATTCTAGACGACAACCGTACTCTGCTTTTAATAAAGTTTCGCAATAAAAATACAAAATCGTGAGATACAATGATTTATATCCTAAAACACTCTCAAGTGCACAAAAGCATTGATCAATAACCCTGTGTAACACCGCGACCGTTTCACATCATGTATTCCTCCTCATTCAGATCTGCATTTAACATCTAACATCTTCATAGGCTTTTAATAACTAAGGCATTCTGAGTATAAAACCTCACAGGCTTTGCTGTATTTATAATGCACATCCACATGGATTCTAAAAAACACTGTTTTGCTTCCTTAGAAAGCAGATGCATTGATTGTATGAACTGAAACAGTCCTAAAGACACTCCAGTTTCGGTTTCCATCATCTATTTTGATTGCGTTCCTCTCTGCCACCGGCTGGGCAAAGGGTTTGATGGAGGAAATAGTTCACAGAAAAATGAAAGTTATGTTATTCACTGGACTCATGTCGTTCAAAACGTACTTTTTTCCCCTCTAGAACACAAAATAAAATACAATGAAATCACTGACTGGGATCTTTTGTGTTCCACTGAAGAAATGCAGATTTGGAATGACATGAGGGCGAGTAAACGATGAAAAATTAGCATTTTTGAGTGCACTTTTCCGTAATAAACAACACTAGAGCTAAACAGCTTATGCAAATCCTTCCATCCATCATTTGAAGATCCAAAAGGCTTTTGGGTGAATTGCAAAGGATCTTCCCGTTTCGATTCAAGGCATTGCGAACCTACTCAGATTGTCAACTTTTAAAAGTTCAACTTTTAAAGTGTCAATATTACTGAAAGCAGAAGAAATAAAGTCAAAGAAAAACAGGTTTGAAATTACATTATAAGAGCTGCACGATTCTGGATACATTGTTTAAAATAGAGATCACGATTCTCCCACGATTCTGAATAGACAACTAAACAAAACAGTTAAAATTTGAATAATAAAAAAAGAAAAATTGTATCGGGTTGAGTGAACGATTCAATGACTCACTCAAAAATACTTCACTTGTTTCATTACTGGGTGAATCAGCGTTTTTGAACAAATCTCTCTAATGAATGAATGATTCATTGACAAATATATTTTAACAGTCACTTGTCGCCACCTACTGGTGTAATGATGTAATTGATTCAATCTTTATTTAAAGCACCAAGTTACTTTCAAAGGGTGATTTACGCTTATAAATCAGAGGTTATATCCGAAACTATAATCTTTTATCCCAGTACTTCTGTGATCATTTGAACAAAAATTATATCCAATTAAAATTATATAATTATTATGAATATATAAAATAGCAAAAGTTACACAAATGTAAATTAAAAATGGATTTTAATTAATTAAAAATATAATTCTTGATATAATTTTGTGTAACTTTTGCCAGTATGATCAATTTAATGCAAATCCAATAAAAATTAAAATACATAATTATATAATTATTATAAATGCATATAAAGTGGCAAAAATTACACAAAATTATATAAAAAAAATGGGAACACATTTATAAATATATATATATCATTTTTTCTTCTTCCATTTTCTATATAATTTTGTGTAACTTTTGCCAGTCTGATCAATTTAATGCAAATCCAATAAAATTTATATAATTATATAATTATTATGAATATATATAAAGTGGAAAAAGTTACACAAAATTCTATATAAAAAATTGTAGAAACAATTTCTAAGAAACAATTGTATATATGTATATCATTTTTACTTTATTTTATTTTTTATATTATTTTGTGTAGCTTTTGCCAGTCTGATCAAAAAGTTAAATCCAGAATAGACATCAAACATTATGTTTTACTTTAAAATAAGTGTGATTATTTTACAGAAGTAAAACGGGTTGCAAACAGTGTTTCAACATTCTGCTGTCTATAATATTGACACTTACTGGCTTTAACCCTCTGAGCAACGAGAGCAAGCATGAAATCAGAAGGACCTTCAGATCCTCTCACAGACTCGAGAGGTCGAGGGTCATCCTGGCGTGTCGTAAGGCGTATTTGGCTGCCAGTACTGTGTGAGGTATCATGGGAAGGTTTTGAAGCACCACCCTCGGGGAAACATGCAGTGGTCCGTCACGGGACGGCCAGGCTAACAGTGCGACTCTTTCTCACTGACGGGTAAGTACCCGTCCTTGTTCGGGGCGTTTCGCTGGCGAAGAGTCTCGCCGTCGGCTGAGAAAATGGCCTGAGTTTTCTCCTGTTCCCGTCTGGATTTGGGCAGGTCCAGCGAGGGCGTGATGAGCTCGTTGAAACGCTGAGGATAAAAGAGTGGAATAACATAACAACCATTCTAATCCTGTTTTACAGGAACGTTTGCATAGTATGTAATTGTTCTCAATCAGTGTTGGGGGAAACGCATTACAAGTAACTTGAGTTACGTAATCAGATTACTTTTTCAAGTAAAACGCATTACTTTTTCAAATAAGTAACGCAACTTTTACTTTGTTTTCTCCTTTAATTACCTGACAGCTCTCTTGTCCACAGGCGTTGTGTGTGAACATGATGGTTATTGTAGTTCTAGACTAAATGTGAGCGTGCCTTTACTCATCTCACTTGCTCAAAAAAGATTCAATATTCCTCAAAATGAATAAAATCAGTGAAATGCAGAATCTGAATACTATGCAGACCTCCAATAACTAAATATGTTAAATAAAACATACATTTTATGGATTTAATCTCACTTTATTGAGGATTATTATTACACTTTGGTTGTGAAAGGGTCTTTACATTTGCCCAAAAATGTAACTTTTTTGTTATAAAAAAAACCCAGCCCAGGTGGAAAAAAAGTAAAGCAAAAGTAACGTAACGCATTACTTTTCTAAAAAAGTAACTAAATAACGCAATTAGTTATTTTTTAAGGGAGTAACGCAATACTGTAATGCATTACTTTTCTAAAAAAGTAACTAAGTAACGCAATTAGTTACTTTTTAAGGGAGTAACAATATTGTAATGCATTACTTTTTTTTTAAGTAACTAAGTAATGCAATTAGTTATTTTTTAAGAGAGTAACGCAATATTGTAATGCATTACTTTTCTAAAAAAGTAACTAAGTAACGCAATTAGTTACTTTTTAAGGGAGTAACAATATTGTAATGCATTACTTTTTTTTAAGTAACTAAGTAATGCAATTAGTTATTTTTTAAGAGAGTAACGCAATATTGTAATGCATTACTTTTCTAAAAAAGTAACTAACGCAATTAGTTAATTTTTAAGGGAGTAACAATATTGTAATGCATTACTTTTTTTTTAAAGTAACTAAGTAATGCAATAAGTTACTTTTTTAAGGGAGTAACGCAATATTGTAATGCGTTACTTTTCTAAAAAAGTAACTAAGTTATGCAATTAGTTACTTTTTAAGGGAGTAACGCAATGCCCTAAAGCATTACTTTTCTAAAAGAGTAACTAAGTAACGCAATTAGTTATTTTTTAAGGGAGTAACGCAATATTGATGTAATGCATTACTTTTCAAAGTAATTTTCCCCAACACTGTTCTCAATGCATTCCTCAAAATTTTTTGTATACAACCATAGCACACTATGTGGGACATTTCATCCCATAATGCAATGCACTTGACTGTGATTTCTGGTGTGATGCATGGCGTCGCTCACCTCTCGCAGTGAACCTTTAGCGGTGCTCAGTTTATAAGCGGCCCACAGTGGGATGCAGACCATGGAGGAGAGCGCCAGCAGCCAGCCCAGCGCGTAACCCCACCACGGGTACACATACTCGTTATTATACTTCAGAGGAGTGTATTTGATCAGGGAGAACGCAAACGTACCCTGAAAACATAAAACTAGATTAGAGCGCTGGATCTTAAAACTCGATTCAATTAAAACTTTAAAAGACAGAGTTTCTATAAATGCAGCAGTAACCAGAATCTATATATATATATATATCTATATATATATATATATATAGAGAGAGAGATAGATATAGATACATATAGATATAGATAGATATATATACATCTATAATGTAAAATGCAGATTTGATGCTTAAGAAACCTTTCTTGTTATTCAATATATTTTGCTGTACTTAAAGAAAGAGAAACTTTATTGAAATTTTTTGTTATTTTTTATAATTATTCTAATTTCTGACCAGTAGTGTGTATTTTCTGTATATACATATATATATATATTCTGTAAACACATATACATTCAGTTTGACAATGATAACGTCTGCTTGTTATTTGAAGAGGTTTAATAAAGGTTAAGAAAACCTTCAAATTCACTTATTTGGAAGTTGAATAAAGTATAGAAGGTGAAAGACTCACAAAACATGTGGCTGGAGTGAAGAAGAGCCAGCAGTACTTAATATACGGCCCAGGACGGTAACCAATCATGTCCTCGATATTGTCATAGAACCGATTAGCACCTGAGAATCAACAACAACAAAAAGAAAGAAAGAAAATGACCGATAAGAGATTACTCCTGTTTCTTATTATTTATGTAATAATTTAAATAATATGAATATGTAAATATTTAATAAATATACAGTCAAACCAAAATGTATTCAGACACCTTCAACATTTCTCACATTATCACAGTTTATCCACTATAGTTTCTAAAATGGTAATCAAATATGACAAGAACTCAGTTGATATTTGACTGGTTTTGTCCGTCCTTCTGTTAGACTGTCTCACACATGAATTATGTTGAATATCTGTCAGCTGTTGAATTTAACTACACAATTAGATAATACCAGTTTAGCTCAACCAGTGACCAAGCAATGCTTCATTTTGTTCAGTCTGTGTGTAAAAAGAGCATTAGCAATTAAAGAAAAAACACTTCAGCAAAACATGATCAGCTCAAAGTGTCGGAATAATTTTTATGAATGTTTCTGATAGTCACTGTATGAAGAATTATTTGGGTATAATATGTCACAGTTTGCTTTATTTTGCGATCCTCACTTACATAAATGAACGATAGTGTCCTGCACACACTAGTAACAATTCTTTTTTCTTTATTCATCAAAAATTGTTCACCAAATGCACAGAAAACAGAATAGCTATTATTTTTGTAATAATTTAAATAATATGAATATGAATATAAATATTTACTAAATATATAAATTTGGTATTTTTCTTGCTCTCTGCAGTAAATGCACAGCAGTGTAACAGACAATCTCACCGTATATCCAGGCAATGCAAACGGTCTCAAAAACAGCGACAAAGAGCAAACACATGCCACTGGCGGCGTAGTAATCGAACAGCTGGAACACGTACATTCCTCCCTGAAACACACACACACAGATCATAAAAATATGATATTCATAGACAGGGTTTGAAATGAACTTTTTCACTCACCGGCCAATTTGGCTACGAAATATTTAAGTTACTGGCCATTCAGAACTTCTACTAGCCAAAGGAAAAAAAAATCCAGATTAACTACATCACATATATTATTATATTAAATTATATATTATAAAATTTGGATTTCATACAATTATTTTTTATTTAAACAAAATCCTGTCATCCAGCATCTCCTCCCTTCCTCTTTCATCCTTTTCACCAAACATGTGTTTTAGGTGGACAGATCAATACAGTACAAAGAACATCAGAAACATGTAGGATGCTGGAAAATATGTTAATGTTAATGTTCTGTTCACCAAATGCTTTTTAATCTTCGCTATTGCTTCAATGCAAATGAACAAGTGCGCCGTTATTTGTTGCGTAGTGACGTGTGTGTTCAAGTAAGCCAGATATGAGCAGATTCTGCGCTATATGCTGTATTTAATATATCATGATGACTCACAAGTTTAGTATTTGCGCTAAATCTGCACAGATTTGATTTACACACGAACTTCCCCAGCAAAGTGAGTACACATAATAAGTAACACGCCTGATTGGCTCGTGATTTGACAGCGTGTTCATTTCAAACCCTGATTGGGAGAATGACACTGAAGTTTCAAGTTTGGTTTATGCTTTACAACAGCGGATAAAATAAATACAGGCAAAAGCAGTAGAAAACTAATTTCACAAATAAAATCAGAGACAATTTTCAAACTAAATAGTAAAACAACAGCCGGGGTTGGCGGGTGTTAATTTCCCAGATCTTCCCAGAGATGTTCCCAGGAGTGACACACACCTCCGTGAGCATGATGAGCCCCACGAGGAAGGACACGACGGCCACGGCGAGGATCAGCAACTCTCTGCGGTTCTTCCGGCGGAAGAAGGTCGGGTACATGTCCACCATAGCGGTGACCAGACTCTCCACACACACGAACTGCAGCAGAGGAAGAACACACACACCGCTCGACTCAACGCTCTGCTTTATGTGGACCACTGAAGTTTAATGGGCCATGATTATTGGTCATTTATTGCTTTGGACACACACTCTCACACACACTCACACACACACACTCACTCACTCACTCACACACTCACTCACACACACACACACTCATTCACTCACTCACTCACTCACTCACGCACTCACTCACACACACACACACACACACACACACACACACTCACTCACTCACTCACTCACGCATTCACTCACACACACTCACTCACACACACATACACACACACACTCACTCATTCACTCACTCACTCACTCACACTTAAACACACACACACACACACTCACACACAGACACACACACACACACACTCTCTCACACTCACTCTTACACTAACACACACACTCACTCTCTCACACACACTCTCTCACACACACACACTCACTCACTCATTCACTCACTCACTCACTCACTCACTCACTCACTCACTCACTCACACTCAAACACACACTCTCACACACAGACACAATCACTCATTCACTCACTCACACTTAAACACACACACACTCTCACACACAGACACTCACACACTCTCTCACACCCACTCTTACACTAACACACACACTCACTCTCTCACACACACTCTTACACACACTCTCACACACACACACTCTCTCAAACACACACACACACACACACACTCTTTCTCACACACACACACACACACACACACACTTACAGTACACAAACTCTCTCAGACACACACACACACACTTATAGTACACAAACTCTCTCAGACACACACACACACGCACACACACACTCTCTCTCTCTCTCTCTCTCTCACACACACACAATTACACTGTGTGCAAACATTTTGCTGTTATGAATCAGGAATATGCACACAATAAACAGTTGAAGAGCAGTGCATCTTCACACCTGACTGTCCAGCCCCAGGAGGACGATCATGAGGAAGAAGAAACAGGCCCAGAGCGGAGAGAAGGGCATCATGGACACGGCCCGCGGATACGCGATGAACGCCAGGCCAGGACCTGAAAGAGACCATGCGGAGAAACACAACAGAAATATTAGACCAAAACTTTTGTGTCATTATTTATGACACATTCTCTGGACATGTTTATGGATTTTTATGGACATCGTCTGAAACATGAACCCGTTCACATCGAGTGAGCAGAGCCGATTAAACAGACCTAGACACATTAACAGAAACGGTCATTTACAAACAAACGTGAATGTGTGCACTGGGACACAGAGTTACAGTGTGTCTGAGGGATAAAGGGCAGTTTCTAAAAATACCTGATTAGAAAAGTTTATGGTTCACTAGCGCAGCTTTAGCTTATTCTGTTTACTAGCGGCTTTAATTATTTTTTAATTAAAAATGGTAAAATACATAAATATATATATACATACAGTATATATATATATATATATATATATATATGTATGTACACATATAATATATGTATTTTACAATTTTCCTTTCAAGCTAATTAAAACCTGTAGTAAACCTGACAATTTTGCATCAGATTTTACATTTACAGATTTTACAATTACATTTTGGTATTATAAAATATATATTTTTATATAAAATTATATTAAACTGTGATTCTTGTGGCTTATAGATTTTTACTAGCTAGTTGACTATTATTATTATAAAATTTCAGGTATTGTATAAAATATATAATTTGTATGTAAAATATAAAATAAGCAAATTTAATAAAACTTGACAATTTGCATTGGCTCCAATTTATTTTAAAAGAATAATTATATAATTAATTGAAATATATATATATTAGCATTATATAGATATACAGTTAAACTAATTTTATTTAATATTTTATTATGGGCATTATATAAAAATATATATTTAGGAATATATTAAGAATATATAATAGACAAAATATTATATATATATATATATATACAGTGGTGGTCAAAATTGATGGCATCCCTGATAAATATGATAAAAAATGACTGTAAACAATAAATCTGCATTGTTTATCCTTTTGATCTTTCATTCAAAAAATTCACAAAAATCTCACCTTTCATTGAAGTAAAAGAACTGAAAGTGGAGGTAAATCACATTATGAAATAAATGTTTTTCTCCAAAACACGCTGGCCATAATTGTTGGCACCCTGTTATTAAATACTTTCTGCATCCTCCTTTTGCCAAGATACCAGCTCTGAGTCTTCTCCTATAATGCCTGATGAGTTTGGAGAACACCTGACCAGAGATCAGAGACCATTCCTCCACACAGAACCTCTCCAGATCCTTCAGATTCCCAGATCCATGTTGGTGCTTCTTCTCTTCAGTTCAGCCCACTCATCAGGTCAGGGAACTGTGACGGTCATGGCAGAAGCTTCATTTTGTGCTCCCTAACACATTTTTGTGTTGTTGTTTGTTTTGGACCGTTGTCCTGATGGAAGATCCACGGCCCATTATAAGATTTCTAGCAGAGGCCGTCAGGTTTTGATTTTTTATCTGTTTGTATTTGCTAGAATCCATAATACCATGTATCTGAACAAGATGTCCAGGACCTCCAGCAAATAAATAGGCCCACAACATATAAGATCCAGCAGTATATTTAACCGTAGGCATGGGGGACTCTTCATCCCTGTTTGCACCAAACACATCTGCTGGGTTTGCTGCCAAAAAGCCCTTTTTTTAGTTTCATCTGACCACAGAATCCGGTCCCTTTTGAAGATCCAGTCGTGTCTGACCACTGAATATGCTGGAGTTTATTTTTAGAGGAGCGAGGAGGATTTTTCCTGAAACCCTCCCAAACAACATGTGGGGATGTAGGGGTTGTTTGATCTTTTTTTTTTTTAGGCTTTCTGACCCCCAAGACTCAACTAATCTCTGCAATTCTCCATCTGTGATCCTTGGAGAGTCTTTGGCCACTCAAACTCTCCTCCTCACCGTGCATTGAGGCAATATAGACACACGTCCTCTTCCTGGCAGATTCGTAACATCTTTAGTTGATTATAACTTCTTAATTATTGCCCTGATGGTCAAAATGGGGATTTTCAATTCTTTAGATATTTTCTTACAGCCACTTTCTATTTTGTGAAGCTCAACAATCTTTTGCTGCACATCAGAACTATATTCTGTGGTTTTACTCATTGTGATGTGATGAGCAAGGGAATTTGGCCTTTGTGTTTCCGCATATTTAAACTCCTGTGAAACAGGAAGTCATAGCTGGACAATTTCATGTTCCTAGTCACCCTGGTGTGCTAAAAAAGGTAAATATTAATGGGAATATACTTCAGAGATATTTTTCTCATAAAAAAATTCTAGGGGTGCCAACAATTATGGCCAATGTGTTTTGGAGAAAAACATTTATTTTATAATGTGATTTCCCCCCACTTTCAGTTCTTTTACTTCAATGAAAGGTTTGATTTTTGTGAATTTTTTGAATGAAAGATCAAAAGGATAAACAATGCAGATTTATTTTTTACAGCCATTTTTTATCATATTTATCAGGGGTGCCATTAATTTTGACCACCACTGTATATATATGTACAGATATAATATATGTATTTTACAATTTTCCTTTCAAGCTAATTAAAACCTGTAGTAAACCTGACAATTTTGCATCAGATTTTACATTTACAGATTTTACAATTACATTTTGGTATTATAAAATATATTTTTTTATATAAAATTATATTAAACTGTGTTTCTTGTGGCTTATAGATTTTTACTAGCTAGTTGACTATTATTATTATTACATTTCAGGTATTGTATAAAATATATAATTTGTATGTAAAATATAAAATAAGCAAATTTAATAAAACTTGAAAATTTGCATTGGCTCCAATTTATTTTAAAAGAATAATTATATAATGAATGTTAATATATATATATATTAACATTATATAGATATACAGTTAAACACATTTTATTTAATATTTTATTATGGGCATTATATACAAATATATATTTAGGAATATATTAAGAATATATATATATATATATATATTCCTAATATAATTTAATATAAAAGTATATATTACCTTTATTTTAAATGTATTATTATAAAATATAAATATATTATATAATACCCATAATAAAATATTAAATAATATCTGTTTGTTAATTGTTTATGTATATAATGTTAGCTAATATATAATATTTAAATTAATCATACGGTCATTCTCTTTAAATACATTAGATGTATATTACTGTATATACATATATATATAACACAGGATGGGTGAAGCAGAACCCACCAGATTCGGCCACTTCTGAAATCGGGACGTTCTGTTCGTAAGACATGAAGCCAAGAATCGAGAAGATTGCAAATCCAGCAACAAAACTGGTTCCGCTGTTCAGGAAACACAGAGCCAAAGAATCCCTAAACACAGAAAACATCGTGTGTTATGAAAAACTGTCTGCAAATATTAAAGCAATTTAAAGTGATCAGATTTCAGAGAGTGAAACCACATGGACGTGATGAATCGCAGCACTGCACATTTCCTTAAGTTTAGAACGGTTGTATTACTTGCAGTCTGAGATCAGAGAAGCAAACGAGAAAAGCATTCGGCCCTATCGCACACTATAACCAACTCTCTGCAGAACATATCATCTGTTCTCTACGTACGCCCAGGCGTGCTGGAAGCAGTTTCATGCGAGGGGGGGCTGGGGGCTGGGTTGGAAAATATGTGACGTCATTATGTTGTGGCTGACGACAAGACATGACATTTCTCTGTACTGTATATGTGTTGTAGCCATTAAAGAAAACATTCAGTTTCATATTTATGTTTAAATATTATAGGCTAATGTTATTTTTTTATTTAATCAATGTTGATTATGAAAGTGAGCATATGCAGCATGAGAAAGATAAAGATACATCATGAGATGTGCAGTATGTCTGGAGGCATGGAGTGGGTAAGACATGATTTTGACCACTTCATTGAGTTTTGTTTTGTAGAAAGACTATTTTTAAAAGATTTTCGTTTTGTATAAATTGTATCTTAATTCTGATCAATGTTTTATCAACCAATTGCCTGTATTTAATAAATAAGAAGCAAATATATAGCAGACAATGTAATAAGGCGCCGGCACGATCGCTTGGATTGCACGTGAACTGGAGGGCGCCGAAACTCAGCTTGTGCCTCACAGATTTGAGAAATATGGGCTATCTATTATAGAAAGCTTGAAATGTCTACTTTTAAACGAAACTATTCAAAACGAAAAGAAATAGCCTACTCTCTGATTATGTAATCCATATGAAATGTGCATTTCTCTCTGGCGTTCATGGCGAGTCCGAATCGCCAACTTCATCTTTGTAGCGACACAGAAAACACCAGTTTATTAATAAACAATTAAATGTCTCCTTGCTATTTTTGACACATTCATACTTTTGCCGGTTCTTTGTGGCAATCTTTATGCGTGTGGTCGTGCGCTTGAGTGCGGCTATATTACGTAAACGCTCATTATCCTGTAGGCTATAAGTAATTAAATTCATATAAAGGGGCGATTTGTCCACTAATGGCTTAAATGAACAACTACTAGTCGACTAGAAAAAAACTTTAGTCGGAGGCAGCCCTTATTCCACATATTTTGGTACCAGCAGGCCATTCCGGGTTGAGCGAGCGACCCTGAGCGGAATATTCAGAAATGCGCTCTCCGCTCAATGGCAAATTCAAACTTTATTTCATTTTCTCCGTAGCTTGAACACTCACTACATTAGGCATAAGAGAGTTAGTTAACACTGTCCATTTATTTATTTTTATTTCACGTTTTTAACCCTCAGACGGTCTTCGTTTCGGAGTCACATCCTAGGCCTTCCCGGTCAGAAGTGACCGGAGGCCTAAAAATGAAACTTCCTCCATCCCAGTAAAACCAATGCAATTTATTTTTGTTCTATAATATTTATTCTTTTTAATTTTGTATTTTGAGATCATTTTATTGAATTTATGAATATTTATGCAATATTTATGGTCTATTTTTGCCATTGAAATTAATAAAAAAAATTATATAAATATATGTATTTTTTTTTTTTTTTTTATGCAGTATTTTAGTTTAATATAGAGTCTAGGCCTTCAAAAAAAATTTTTTTGAAGCAGATTAGCACCATCTGGTGAGAGTATGGAGAGAAAGCGTAGAACCATGGTGTAACCACTAGATGGCATCTACACACACACTACACACAGCTTTTCTCTATGGAGAGGCATGTGAATTCCCCAGCTGTTTATGGACACATTT
The DNA here is from genome assembly GCF_951802725.1 of Rutilus rutilus. Classification (NCBI taxonomy): domain Eukaryota; kingdom Metazoa; phylum Chordata; class Actinopteri; order Cypriniformes; family Leuciscidae; genus Rutilus; species Rutilus rutilus. The sequence continues at coordinate 4,125,436 of NC_140233.1, forward strand.
ACTTTTTTTTTTTTTACAGAATTTGTAACAAAAAGTGCAATTCATTCAATTATAACTTTATGTAAAATAATATGAAAGAATTATTATTATTATTATTTTTTTTTTTTTTTGTCAATTTCCCATTCATTTCCTATGGGGGTCATTTTTGACCGAAGACCACAAGTGTGACTATTTTTTTTATGACCACTTAGCATGCTCGAATCATGACCTAAATTCTTTTGTGTGTGCACATACCTAATGCCATACAAGTCACCAAGTTTTGTAACATTCCGATGAAGCTGTGATTTTTAAAAATTCAAAACAGATTTTTTGTAATCAAAATTTATTGGTGTTTATATGTATAAAAGTGTGTGTGTATGTGTGTGTCTTTTTTGTACTCTTGATGTTGTAGAGTGTCACCCCTTTACAGCGGTGTACTTTTTTTTAGGATTGAGGCCGATTTGTAGATTGTACACACAAAAATTCGGAGAATTTTGTTGTTTTTTGTCAATTTCCCATTCATTTCCTATGGGTCGGTCATTTTTGAAAATCGTCACTATTTTTTTTACGACCACTTAGCATGCTCGGATCATGACCTCAAATTTTTTTTGTATTCACATACCTAATGCCATAAAAGTCACCAAGTTTCATAACATTCCGATGAAGCTGTGATTTTTAGAAATTCAAAACAGAAAATGTTTCGGTCAGAAATGACAGAGGACCGTCTGAGGGTTAAAGTACAATATTATGTTAGTCCACAGCCCCCCACTTGGGGGTGCTGATGCTATGACGAGGGGGCTGCACCCCCCCTTCCCGCGCTACTGTGTACGTCATGTACAGATTGTATAGATTCACAGAACTGATGTGACCCTGGACCACAAAACCAGTCACATCGGTCATTTTTTTAAAATTGAGATTTATACATCACATGAAAGCTGAATAAATAAGCTTTCCATTGGTCTGTTAGCACAATATAAAACTATTTGAAAATCTGGAATCTCATCACATCTATCAAATCATTCTCCAAATCCATAAAACATTGGTTATCGTAAAATCAAATATGCTGCCATAATACAGAATAATGTGTTTGCATTCATCGCTATAGTGGTGTCTCTGTGTGTAGTTGATGCATTCAAATGTGTGTCTATACACTTTTACCCGTGTCTACTGTGTATGATACTTGTGTTATGTTTATGTTTTGTTTTTTTGCCATCAACCTGCCAGTTGTCCTGATTGGGAATAGTGGTTATGTTATTCTTACTTATCTATATCTAAGGCTTTCTTATTGATATGTATCTATTGTATTGTTGTAGTGTATTTATTGTTTCCTCTTAACCATCAACCTGCTGGGGACTGCCTGTATGGCTAAATCTGGCACATTTACATGTTGGACTTTGTACTCATGTTGATTAATGTGCGTTGTCCCTTTTAAATAAAGAAATAAGAAATAAGAAAAATAAGAAGAAATCTGAGGGTGCAAAAAAAATGTAAACATTGAGAAAATCTCCTTTAAAGTTGTCCATTTATGTTGGCGATTGTGCTGCATTCACTCACAAAAATAAAAGTTTTATATATTTACGGTAGGAAACTTACAAAATATCTTCATGGAACATGATCTTTACTTAATACCCTAATGATTTTTGGCATAAAAGAAAAATGGATCATTTTGACCCATACAATGTATTGTTGGCTATTGCCACAGAGATACCCGTGCGACATGTGACTGGTTTTGTGATCCAGGGTCACATATAATATCTACCGGTATATTATCTATCTTGGGTTTGGAATCGACTCTTATTTAGAATTTGGAATCAAATGATTCTAATGAGTCAGTTCTATTATAGTGAATCAATCTCATAGTTCACAACTAAATGTGAGGTTTAAAGTGTTTGATTGTGAGTGTAGTAAAAGAAACACATCATGTGGTATGTATTATTGATGTTGAATAGATAATGAACAGAAATGAGGGCAGGTAATGCGTGTGTCGTGTCCTCACCTGTAGCAGTTGTTGTTGTATTTGTTGTAGCTTCCGAGCGCGGTCAGGCAACCCAGACAGATGGCGTACGAGAAGAAGATCTGCGTGCCGGCGTCCATCCACACCTCAAAACACAAACACAGATCTTATGCTTTTAAAACAACTTTCACTAGTTCACACTTACAAATAAGTCAGATAGAATAAATGCGTATTTGGCGTGCTGTCCGAGGAGAGGGCTCCGGGCTCGGTATTCGGCCCGAACCCAGAGTACTCCCCCCGTATTCCTGGCTGTGAAAGAACAAGCCAAGAGTGAGGAGTCGGGGTGGTGGAGGGATGCTGAAAACTGTCAAGGAAGTTAGGTGAGTTGACAGAGTGAATATATATATATGCTTCCTCTCATGCTGATAGGGTAGACTTGGTAATTGTTTGATGAGTTGATTGATTGATTGATTGATTATTTGAACGTGCTCCTCCCGAACTTTGTTTATAAAACATCATTTAATATATACTGATGAACAGACAAATAAATAGAGAAAATAAATGTCCTTATTATTTGTTAGGCATCCATCTCTTATTCTCTTACTGTGCTCTCTAGCTTTTTGGATTCTCATGATTGTTAATTATTTTATTTTTTATTTATTTATATATGTTCAGCACTATTATTACATTTTGGGTATTATATAACATATAGATTTTTAATATAAAACATAAAATTGCAAGTCTAGTATACTTGCAAATTTTGCATTATTTAATTAATAAAATCTTATACATAATTTACATTATATACATATACAATTACATTTTATTAATTTCATTTTATTTAATATTTTATTTTGGGTATTATACAAAATATATATTTTATATAAAATTATATATATATATATATATAATATATATATAATATACTATATATATAGTAATAAATAATTGTATAATATATTTAATATATATGTAATATAATATAATATAAAAAAAATTTAAATAAAAAATAAAATAAAATAAAATAAAATGTATTTTTTATTATATATATAAAAAAAATAAAGAAAATATTTAATTGCAGGTATTATATATAAAAAACATTTTTTAGATATAAAATGAGGTTTTGAATATATATATATATATATATATATATATATATATATATATATATATATATATATATATATATATATATATATATATATATATATGTGTGTGTGTGTGTGTGTGTGTGTGTGTGTGTGTGTGTGTGACATGATTAGCAATTTAACTAATTTGGCTTCAGGTAATAAGCTTGAAAGGACAAGCTGAGAGACTAGAGCTGTTGTAGGATTCCTGGAGCTTGTGTAACCTATAGTTTATTAGTCTTAAAGTCCTGAAACGAGTTTAGACATGATCTGGGAAAAACATGCTGACGATAGTTTTGCTATTAGCACGTCAATCAAACACTCTGACATCAATCCCAGCGCTTTCTGTTATTCGTAACTTCATTCGTTCACGTGCCGCCACAGGCGATGTGACCGAATGAATGAATTAAAGCTCTTACGACACAAGATGCACAACGTGACACATGTCCTGTACAAGACTGGTGTAATCTCTGTCCCATTCAAACATCTGCTCAGAAGACTCTTTTTTTTTGCCGTCCAGCAGGTGAAAATCGTGCATCTAATCATAGTCCAGTCATTTTAAGCCAAAATGGGGGTCAACCTTGAACAAATTGCAACAGAAGCAAACTCAACTGATTTTGTATCCTCAATATGTCCTGAGTAAGGAAAAAAAAAGCCCTGAAGAATCCCATTAGGAAAAGACCCAAATATATCCTATTCATACGCCTATTCATTCTTTTTCTCACGTGAATAGGGTAAAAATTTTAACCTTTAGCTATCACCATGAAAATTACTGAGTTGATTAATTACATCAAGACAAACAAAAAATGTATTACAAGTTTTTTTTAAATGGTTTGTCAACATGGACAAACGGTGCATAATCTAATTACGTATGTGCTAATTTGCATAAATACCACAACAGATCTAAAAATAAGTGTTTTACTGTTATATGTCAACAAGATTCAACAGACATTTTCACCTGGCTAGACCCAATGTTTAGATCTGTTGTGGTATTTATGCAAATTAGCACATGCGCAATTAGATTATGCACCGTGTGGCCATGTTAACAAACAATTTCAAAAAAACTTGTAATACATTTTTTGTTTGTCTCGATGTAAGTAATCAACTCAGTAATTTTCAAGGTGATATCTAAAGGTTAAAAATTTTTACCCTATTCACGTGAGAAGAAGAATGAATAGGCTATATTTTGGTCTTTTTCGAAACTTTCCCCTAATGGGATTCTTTTTTTTTCCTTACTCAGGACATATTAAGGATACAAAATCAGTTGAGTTTGCGTCTGTTGCAGTTTGTTCAACCTTTTTTTTTGCATAAAATGACTGGACTATCACTTAGTTTCTTCTTCATGTGCTCCTGGCTACAGAACTGGTGTTTTTCCACAGGGAAAATTCCTCACACTCCCTTTAAAACCTCACATGTATCACCAGAAGTGTGCTGAAAACACCACTGATGTCCAAGTGACACACAACCCTTTGAGAATTTCTGACTAAATTCATCAGCTCAATTGTTCTCTCACAATTCCAACCTTCACAGAATTAAAATGTGTTATTAATGCCAATCCATGTTGATTTTAAAGGATCTGACCCATGATGGCCAAGTCTTTAGAGCCACAGATCACCGATTGGACTAATTGTTCACATAAACCCACAAGATTTTGTTGAACTAGACTCATTTTATACATCTAAGACCAAAAACAGCAACGGTTATCTCTCAAATCCAACCAAACATGTCAGAATTGACCAAAAAGATGCTTATTATGCATTTTTATTTGAGGCTGAAGTCAACAAATCTATCCTATAACATTTTACAGAATTATGAATGGGTTATGAATTTCGATTCATGTTGATTATAAAGAATCTGACCCATTATAGCCAAGTTCATGTAAACGCACTAGAATTTGTTGAATTTTTATACATCTACGACCAAAAAAAGTCAATGGTTTATGTCTCAAATCCAACCAAACATGTCAGTATTGACCAAAATAGGTTTATAATTAGACTGACCGATAATCGGTTTTACCGATATTTTCCCTGATGTTTAAGCATTTTTTCATAATCGAGTATCGGTTTTGTTTTATCGGATTCATCGATAAATGGTGATAATCCGGTCAAGTCCTGTCCCAATTAAGCTTTTATTTAAGAGTCACCTTAGTGACTTTATTTTTTGCACTCTTTCAAACTCCATTATTTAATTGATGTAGAAGTGTGTTTTGTTATGAATGCAAGGAGGCAGTGAAATTACAGTATAGAAAATAAGAGTTTTGTTCAGTTCAGTGCTGTTATAACTGTCAAAAACAGAAATAATACATATCGGTTCAGTATATCGGTTATCGGGCATATAAACATATAATCACAATCGTTATCGGTTATAAAAAGTCAATATCGGTCGATCTCTAATTTCAACATGAAATCTTGTTGAATATCCTATAACACTTTACAGAATTAAAATACCTTATGAATGCCACTTTTAAACAATTTAAACCATGATACTTAAGTTTTAGAAGCCTTAGATCGCCAATTAACCAACTTTGTCCAACCGTTTACTTTTCTAACTGAAGATTTCATTAACATTGGCCTCATTTGTATACATTTAAAGCCAAAAGATGTCAAAACAGCCATGGGTATCTCTCAAATCCAAGTTATGAATATCGATTCATGCTGATTTTAAAGTATATGATCCATTATGCTTAAGTTTTTGAGCCTTAGATCACTGATTTGACCAACTTTGTACAACCGTTTACCATTCTAGCTGAAGGTTTTTATACATTATCCTCATTTTTATACAAAAAATGTTTCTGAAATGCAGCCAAACATGCCCGTATCGACCAAAAAGAGGTTTTAATTCTTTTCCATCTGAGGCTGAAGACAAAATGAAATCTTGTTGAATATCCTATAACACTTTACAGAATTAAAATGGCTTATGAAAGCCACATCTAAACAATTTTAACCAAGTTTTAGAAGCCTTAGATCGCCAATCAACCAACTTTGTCCAGCCGTTTACTGTACATTTCTAACTGAAGATTGCATTAATGTTGGCCTCATTTGTATACATTTAAAGCCAAAAGATGTCAAAACAGCCATGGGTATAACATTTAGTTTAATTAGCCTCATTTTTATGCCTCTAAGTTGAAACGACGTCAACACAAACAATGCTATCTCTCAAATCCAACCAAAAATGCTTGTGTCGCTATACATAGATTTTCCAGAAGAGGTTTTAAGCGGTTCTTTCCGACGTTAAGGAATGCTGGGATACATCTGGGTGGCCGTGTCGTGGCCTGTTCTCAGATATCACGTGGGTTTGGGGGTCTTCTTGTGATGATGAGAAAATCAGATCAAAGGTCAAACGCACAGATGGACGCAATCAAAGAAGGACAGAAAACAACGTTCCCCTGCTGGGCGTCCTGCCCCGGGCCACGACTAGCACCTGGGTAGACAAATCACGTGACCTTTCGACTCGAGGCACTGAGTGTTTAAGAGAAAACAATGCGCTTGCGGAATTACAAAACACACTTGTGGACTCAATATTCCCGTTGAACACAAATACGACTTTTCAAAACCAAACTTTTGGTCTGCACTGTCATTTTGCAAGTGATGAATTTAAATAAAGTGCCCCTTTTACGCTGTTTTAAAGGTTCATAATTTTGTTTTGGATCTCCTATAATAGGTTCACCTGCATCCAAGGTAAAAAAACTCTTTAATATTCTCATTGCAGCATCAGCTCATTTCAAGAGTCTGAAATGGTTCGTTAGAAGATTCAGTCTCTCTAAACCCCTCCTTTCCGAGAGCTTGCTCTGCTCTGATTGGTCAGATGACCTAGTCTGTTCTGAATGGTATGCTCTGCTCTGATTGGTCAGATGAACCAGTCTGTTGTGATTGGTCTACTCTGCTCTGATTGGTCAGATGAATCAGTCTGTTGTGATTGGTCTACTCTGCTCTGATTGGTCAGATGACCCAGTCTGTTGTGATTGGTCTACTCTGCTCTCATTGGTCAGATGGCCCAGTCTGTTCTGAATGGTATGCTCTGCTCTGATTGGTCAGATGAACCAGTCTGTTGTGATTGGTCTACTCTGCTCTGATTGGTCAGATGACCCAGTCTGTCGTGATTGGTCTACTCTGCTCTGATTGGTCAGATGACCCAGTCTGTTGTGATTGGTCTACTCTGCTCTGATTGGTCAGATGGCCCAGTCTGTTCTGATTGGTCTGCTCTGCTCTGATTGGTCAGATGACCCAGTCTGTTGTGATTGGTCTACTCTGCTCTGATTGGTCAGATGACCCAGTCTGTTGTGATTGGTCTACTCTGCTCTGATTGGTCAGATGGCCCAGTCTGTTGTGATTGGTCTACTCTGCTCTGATTGGTCAGATGACCCAGTCTGTTTTGATTGGTGTACTCTGCTCTGATTGGTCAGATGACCCAGTCTGTTTTGATTGGTCTGCTCTGCTCTGATTGGTCAGATGACCCAGTCTGTTTTGATTGGTCTGCTCTGATTGGTCAGATGACCCAGTCTGTTGTGACTGGTCTACTCTGCTCTGATTGGTCAGATGGCACAGTCTGTTGTGATTGGTCAATTGCTTACAGAGTGTCTCGGAATCAAAATGCCTATAACCATATCTAAATTTCAGCTCTAGTGGCTTCCTTGATACACAGTGATACGAACAGTAATGATGGCGTAGGTTTTTCCGTACCAATTCCAGCGCGAGTCTCATCCTTTTGAAGTGCATCAAAGTGGATTCGCAGAAAACAGCGTCTTCTCGACATGAACAACATGAACCAAACCCTTCCAGTCTCAGCTAAAACTACAGTGTTTGAGGGGCAACTGACAACTCGTTTCAGAGTCGAATTTGATCTTTAAAACTATACATATTTTCTATGTTTTTGTGTTTTGTAGGACCTTTTATATTCACGAACAGCTAGATTACACACTACAGGAAAGGTAATATTCAGAAAAGCATAATGGGGCACTTAATTTAATTATATTAAAAATTATAATAAAATAATATCAATGAATTAAATGTATCTAAATATGAACATATATATGATATATATATATATATATATATATATATATATATATATATATATATATATATATTATATTAATAGGTAATTTTCATTGCCATTAAAGTGAAATAAGTGAACATAAACATACAAGCTTGATAAAAATGATCATTCTAGAAGGAAATTTCAGATGGCACTTAAGAGGCTTTTGCATCTGATCTCTTCATCATATATATAATTATATATTACAATAACAAAAGTATTAAATAATGGTAATGTAAGTATAATGTCTCAACAAGGTCAAACAGTTCCTTTCTAGTCATGACAAGTAGAATTTACATGTCAGAACTGTAGTAGTAAAGATGAAAAGCTGCGATACCTGCGGGTCCGCTAACCTTCCCAGGTCGGGATAAAGGTAGAACTGGATCCCACGGGACGCTCCTGGCAGCGTGACTCCTCTGATCAGTAAAATCAGCAGCATCGCATACGGGAAGGTCGCAGTGAAGTACACCACCTGTTGGGGGAAAGCAAAACAAAAAGGTACATTATTTTCAAAGTCCGCTTTGTAATTTTAATGAACTGATGGGGCAAAACTTGAAAGAAACCAACAGGTTTTTTGCACATGTACCTTGCCGGTGGATTTGACGCCTTTCCAGATGCAGAAATAACACATAACCCAGGCCAACAACAGACAGAGGACCAGATCCCAGTGCAGCGTTCCCATCTCCTCCATCCCAGAGGAGATCCGTAAAACCCTCCGTCTACAGAGACACAGACAAATCAGCTGGAGTCTCCTTCAAATCACGCTTAGCCTGCTAGAAAGCGGGTTTTGCTGATTTTCCAATAAAAGCTTGCTTCAAAGAATGGACAAGTTTATGTTTGATTTATCATGAATTTTAAAGTCAAGAAACTTGAAGGTATTCAAGCAAAACACAAAAACTTTATCTTATTCACCGTATCCCCCAGAGTTAGATAAGTCCACACATACCCTTCTCATCTCCGTGTGTGCCGTAACTCTGTCTGACGCATACACTGCTAGCCTAGCTTAGCACAAAGACTGGAGGTAAATGGCTCCAGCTAGCATACTGCTCCCAATAAGTGACAAAATAACGCCAACATTTTCCTATTTACATGTTGTGATTTGTATAGTCACAGCATGTACGAATAACAAGGTCACATGAGACACAGCCATCTTCTAACCGTATACACACTGGGAACTATATTCTCAGAAGGCGAAGCACTGCTACTTGGGCGCCGTGATTAGCGCAACACCTGAAAAGTTACTTCCGTCAACAAAACCAACGTGACTAGCTAGCTAGTAGCTACTCACTTATTGGGAGCAGTATGCTAGCTGGAGCCGTTTACCTCCAGTCTTTGTGCTAAGCTAGGCTAGCGGTGTGTGCGTCAGACAGAGTTACGGCACGCACGGAGATGAGAAGGGTATGTGTGGACTTATCTAACTCTGGGAGATACGGTGAATAAGATAAAGTCCCAAAAAGTCGGCGTGTTCCTTTAAAGCCAAAGTAGCTTGACATCTGAGGTATTCTGAGATCTAAAAAGTAAAACCAGCCTCATCTAACAGGGAACGTTCTTCCAGGAACATTAATAGAACGTTCATTCAAAGTGATCTGTTCCTGGAATGTTTTCTTTTAAATGTTACATGTTTTAGAATGTTCAAAGAACATTCAAAAGTAACATTCCAATAATGTTAGCACAATGATCAAATGGAATGTTAGAGTAAGAAAGAAGATGCAGGACATTGAAGATGCTCGTAAAAACTTACTCCCAAAACTCGATCACGGGCGATGTTGCGTTTTCAAGGTGACTTTGGTCAATGGAATCATTTCGTCTTTGGAATTCCATGCAGGAATCTGTGGAAAACGACAGGAATCTCTGGATTGTTGTTCTGGATCTATGCATTTCTGGAATGATAACATGACTCATGCGTCACCTGTGTTCCAGGTGTTGTTGCAGGACGACCACGGCAGATCCCAGGTGAAGGAGAAGGACAGATAAAATATTCCCCAGGCCAAAACTATGATATAGTAGAAGTTCAGCAGAGCCACGATCACCTGAGTGGCGTATCCGATGCCTACAGTGGAGAAAGACCGATCGTGAGTGACATCATCTTCCCATCATGAGTCACTTCATGATTTTTAAACAGAATCAAAATCAGTGTTTTTAGAGCAAACTAAAACAACTAAAACCATTTTCTGCAATTGAAATAAAGCTGGAATAAAAAAAAAAAATATATATATATAATTTGAAAAACTTAAACTTGGGAAACCGAAAAGAAAATTGGAAATGTTGCCCTGTAACTGTAATAAAATAAGTACTAAAACTACTTAAATTAAAACTGAAACAAAAAAAATAATTATTATATTTTTTAATAAAACAAATGGCAAAAGTACATAAAACTTCTATAACCTGGACTAAAATGAAAGCTGAAAATATATAAATAAATGTAAAATACTATAACCGTATATAAATAATATAGAAACTAAATACTAAATATAAAATACTAAATACTAAATAATTTTTAAAAATGAATACAATTAATATTAATTGAACAGATTATGTAAAAGCTATAACATTGTTCTACAATTTTAATGAAAAAATAAATAAATTCTACTGCTACTGTTTATCCTATGCTAATTACGGTAGTTTATATTTTACCATATATACGCTGGGAAAAAAAAATATTTTTCATAAATTCTCATAAATTCCACAAATAATTATGAAGAAACGGCACTGAATTAAAACTAAATAAGATATTTTCTTGTAAAATGTCTTCCAATAATCTGTTTTATTTACAAAATTCGATTTTTTTTTTTTTTACAGTGTATCTAACAGCAAAAAAAACAGAATTTTCATTGCTTCTTGAATTCTTCAAATAACTAACATGTGGAGTTAAACTGAAAGGGTTCAGACAAGAACTGATGCTTGACCTTCAAACAGCGGGCTGATCTTCCTCCAGCATGTGATTCCTCCCTGGCTGGTGAACTGACCCAGGGAGATCTCCAGGAAAAACACAGGAATACCGCAGGTGAAGAGGAAGATCAGGTAGGGAATGAAAAACGCACCTGGAAGAGGATAAAGACATCGATCATGAGGAGAATCTGAGCAGTTTGAGACTCTAGAGGAAAAACATGTGTTATTACTGCACAGTAAAAAACCTTGGGTTATTCTTTTAACCCAACCGTTGGTTTACGCATGTTGGGTCATTATGTTGGGTTATCTTTCAAATGTGTTGGGTCATTGGGTCATTTTTAACCCAACAATATTAAGTGAGTGCATGGGCTCTTTTTCTCAGGAGAAGCATCTGAGAATCTGAAGACTTCAGTGAACGTTCGAAATGTTCCCAAAGGCCCAAACGTCTCTGTATGGACACACGCTATGAGCTGATCAAACAACAGCTGTGACCTTTCACCTTCTGAACTGGCAACACTTTCATCAGGCCATTTGTCGGATCAATAGGTCAGTTTCACAAACACCTGGCAAACGTTAAAAGCATTCGGGATCTAGACTGTGTGTCGATCTTTATCAGAACCTACAGGATCCTCTATACCGCTATACGCTTTAAAAACCGGTTTAGAGAAACACAGTGTAGAAAAAACTTATAATAAATAAATAAATAATACAAATCTAAATAAATACATTTACAAATAATTAAGTACATTTGATTAAAATAAATAATATTTTTTTTATAAAAAAATTATAATAATAAAGATTAAAATTTTTATATATACATTATTAAATTTGATTTCAATAAATAAATTGATAAAATATATTTATTAATATTAAAATATTAAAATAAAGGAATAAAAATGTATTAAAAAATAAATAAATAAAGATTAAAATACATAACATCTGATTTAAATAAATAATAAATAATAAATGAATATATGTGATTTAAATAAATTGATTGATTACAAAAAATTACTTGTAAATAAAATAAGTAAATAAAATTTGATTTAATAAATGTATTATAAATGTAATAATAATTAAATGTATTATTTATTTACATTTAAATTTTTAAATACATTGTACATCTAACAGTACAATAGTGAGTAGAAAAAATTCAATAATGTAACAATAGAAAAATATTAGCAAAATAAATAAAATTCGATTTAAATAATAAATATATACATAATACATCTAACAGTACAATAACTAAATATTTAAAATAATAATAATAATATTTTAACATATTTATAATAGAGTATTAATTCGATCTTTATAAATGAAAATATATAGCTGCTTTTTTCCACATTGATGATCATCCTTGGGGTCCGTGGCATTTGAAAGATCTATTTTTATGTTAGATAATCTGATATATTTAAGATAAGTGAGTCTGGATGTAAAGCAGGGAAGCGTTCAGACACGTCCCACATTCTCTCTTCTCTTCAGTGAACTCTCTTTCTCCCAGAGGTGTGTTAATGAGTCAGGGATTCTCCGATTACACAAGACTTCAATCAGCACTAACACTGGACTGATGTAACACTGTTTACCTGCTAAATCTCCGTAGAGTGAATCATAAAAGCTGATGGTGCAACGTCACACGCATGACCTGCTGAGACCTTATCTGATTATATCTGTCGGGACATGTAGCATGATAATATATTTATATATTTTTAGACATGTATCATAGTAATGGTATGTTTTTAGACATATGCCATGATAATGCCTTACTACTTTAGACATGTACCATGGTAATACCACATTTGTGAACAACATTGTAATGTCATGTTTTTGGACATGCACGATGATAACACTTTGTTTTTTGGACATGGAAATGCATGATTTTTTTTCGGACATGTACTATGTTTTACTGGAAATTGACCATGGTAATACCCTGTTTTTGACATGCACCATGGTAAATAATATGCTTTTGGACATATATCATGTTACAGTAATACCAATTTACCAATTTAATTTATTTCATTTTTAATAATACCGATACCATGGTAGTACTATATGGTTCTTTTTGATGAATTTATGTAATTATTTTTATATTTACCATGGTAATACTATATTTTATATGGTGATGTGCCATGGCATAATGTGGATTTTTGGACATTGTATCATAGTAACACCAAGTTTTTGCACATGCATGCAAATATTTTTTGAGGTACATGATTATTATTCAGTATCAGTCATTTTTTTGGGCCTCCTCACCTCCACCGTTCTTATAGCAGAGATACGGGAAGCGCCACACGTTTCCCAGTCCGATGATTTCTCCGGCCACCGAGAGGATAAACTCCAGCTTGTTGCTCCACTGTCCTCGTTCTGTCATCTTCACCTCGGCGTGCGGGACGATCTCCAGCGGACGGTTCAGCCCGTTAGACGGGTCCATCTTGGTCGCGCTCTCTTTCTCTCCTGTAGAAATATAAAAGCGTGTTTAGAAGAAACTCGTGACTGCTATGATGAGATCGGTCAAGAGTAGCACTGTTATAATTAATCATTTGTGGTTCTGTCAGGACCACTATCGTCAAATATGATTGACAGTTAGCATACAGTTTGGATTGGCGGTATGGTTCTGTTCTGGGCGAGAACTCTGCGCATCCGTGCAGCAATAACCCCTCTTAGGGTAAACAGAACAGAACCAACATGAATGTATGCAGATATCATTAATTCAAGATTTTAAAGTACAATATAATTTGAGAATTTATTCTGATTCAGGGGGAACCAGAATGCCAAATCCTGACTGGGTGAGAGGTGGAGCTGGGAGGGTAATATTGCGGAGAAACGCGATAGCTGCTGATAATACTGAAGGAGCTTATATATGTATACAGTGATAGGCATCGTGTTCCTATAGGTAGATGTTTATCAGCTGAGAGTCACTAACATGCTTGACTAACATGACCTGCCAGAACTGAGGCTACGCTTGATTTATTTTGATCAATGAATGGTGTGATTAATTCAAACTAAATCTTTTAAACGATTGACAGCAGTGTTTTCATTCATGGTAAAAGACCAAAAGTTATTATCTGGTAAAACATGAAGATACGAGGCCCATTCAGACCAGATCCTTTCATAAACCAGTCTGAGCACAAAAGCCTGGCTGTTTATGTACATGTGGTGAACCCACTCAATTCCATGCATATTATTGCATGTTTTGTCATGATATCTGTAACCGTTGCATTCAGAAGCCACAAAACAAGTCATCTGTTATGGCTTAATGCAAATACAGCATGTGAAAAAACTCACAAGGACATAAAGGCCCTTCACTGACCTTAATATAAAATACATGTAGGCTTAAAAAACACTCACATTGCAACACCTTTGCATAGCAACACACAAAAAACTCTTAGAGTAGAATGCTTTTGCAACTGCATAGCAACATTTTAACTCAAGACTCCTTAACAACCACATAGCAACCCCCTAGCAACAGCATAGCAACATAACAAAAACACTCAGGACTCCTTAACAACAACATAGCAACACCCTAGCAACACAAAAAACAATACTTACTGTTGAATGCTTTTGCAACTGCATAGCAACATGTTAAAACACTCAAGACTCCTTGACAACTACATAGCAACACCCTAGCAACAGTATAGCAACATAATAAAAACACTCATGACTCCGTAACAACCACATAGCAACACCCTAGCAACTATGTAGCCACATGTTAAAACACTCAAGACTCCTTTACAACCACATAGAAACACCCTAGCTACTGCCTAGCAACATGCAAAACAACACGTACTGTAGAATGATTTTGCAACTCCCTAGCAACATGTTAAAACCCTCAAGACTTTAACAAACACATGGCAATACCCTAGAAACCGCATAGCAATGTTAAATCACTCAAGATTGCTTAACAACAACTTTGTAACACCCTAGCAACTGCATAGCAACATGTTAAACACTCAAGACTCCTTAACATCCACATAGAAACCACCCTAGCAACTGCATAGCAATATGTTAAAACACTCAAGACTCATTAACATCCACATAACAACACCCTAGCAACTCTATAGCAACACACAAAACAACTATTACTGTAGAACGTTTTTGCAACTGCACAGCAACATATTAAACCCCTCAAGCATCCTTAACAACCACATAGCAACACCCTAGCAACTGCATAGCAACACGTTAAAACACTCAGAGGACTTTAGCAATGACATAGCAACACCTTAGCAACTACATAGCAAGACACAAAACCCCTCAAGCCTCCTTAACAACCACATAGCAACACCCTAGCAACTGCATAGCAACATGTTAAAACACTCAGAAGACCTTAGCAATGATATAGCAACACCTTAGCAACTACATAGCAACACACAAAACAACTCTTACTATAGAACGCTTTTGCAACTGCACAGCAACATATTAAACCCCTCAAGCCTCCTTAACAACCACATAGCAACACCCTAGCAACTGCATAGCAACATGTTAAAAAACACTCAGAAGACCTTAGCAATGACATAGCAACACCTTAGCAACTACATAGCAAGACACAAAACAACTCTTACAATAGAATACTATTGCAGCTGCATAGCAACATGATAAAAACACTCAAGACTCCTTAACAACCACATAGAAAACTGGAAAGCAACATGTTCCAAAAACACTCAGGACACCTTAGCAACTGCATAGCAACACACTCAAATGGCACTCAGGACAGCAAATATGTAAAAAATTACTATGCATTACCGTGTTATGTAAATGATGACAGAACTCACCATCCCGTTCTAGAGAGCATTACTGGAGACAGCATCACATGACCCCAATGCATGCCATGATAGTGACAGATCACACGAGCATTGTGGGATACGGCTACCCAACACCCAGCACTGCTGAAAAGACTCTCTCTGTGAGCGAAACAGAAGACTCCCTCACTGTGTTCATATCTGTCAGCTTATATTAACGAGTCGGACTCATCTGTGCGTTTCAGTAGTACAAATCAAAGACATTAAACAATTCTGTCATCATTTAGCCGTAATGGCTTTCCTTCTTACGTGGAACACAAAAGGAGATGGTTTGCTGAATGTCCAGGCTATTGTACATCCAGTGAAAGAACTTTTTTGTCGTTGTTTTAAATACATTTCAGCACTTTTTCACTGAACTTTGTACCCTGAACAACTCTTGGTGTGAATCCTGAAACAAAACCAGCTGTAAAAAAAATATTTTCATTATTTGTAATCACAACTTTTTGATCTTTTGTCAAATCAACTTAGATAATTAATGTGGTTCAGATAACACAATATTTTGAGTTTCTGAGTTTCTATTGATTAAACCAATCTCCTTCATTGCATGAACTCAATTGTTTAATTTCAATGAACTCAAATTTTTAAGGCAACCAGGTAACTTAACTTTTTTAAGTTAAACCAACAATTTGTTTTTACAGTGAAGGAACCAGAATATCCCAAATTAATCAGAGGGACAAAAGTCTGTTCAACATGCATGAGGTTTCAAACATGCTGGACGTCCCGCAGAGTCAGAGGCCTTGAGAATGTGCTCTTTTTCTTTTGCAGAAACAGGAGGGGGAAGTGCCAGTGTCACAGTCGTCAGTGAAAACCGAACAGCATTACCAGACTGGTATAAATAGACGCTTGCATTAACAAGACACCTGAAGGAATGAAGGACTGGCAGCATGAGGCAGAACAGACTTCTGGTTTGTTTGGTAGATGAGGCGGTTTGATCTCAGTTTACTGACGTTTTCACTCTGCCAGAGATGAGATCACACATTAGTCCTATAGAGATGAGCTTCTGAGGGCCGTTTGCCCCTTAGGACGGAAAAAGTGACAAACAAATCTCAATTGTTTCTCAATAAAATTAGAAGGAGAGCAAATAGACTTTCTGTTTAAGTCTCCTTGTTCTCCTTAGAAAAACACCACAAAGTGACCACAAGACTTTCATAGAAAAGAAAATAGAAATGCTTCTCCTCAGTGGTACATGCTTGCATAAAACATACAGAACCATACAAACATATAGGACAAGAATCTTTTTTTTAAATATACATATTCTACCCTGGTAATCCAGAGTTCTCGCGAGAGCACAAGTTGAATTTGCTCAGCAAGTTACTCTGGTGTCGAGTAATGACGCTCATTAAATATGCCCTTGTATCCGAGCTGCACCAATCACAACGGGTTATCTGATATAGGCGGGCCAGAGGCGAGATGACGACAGCGCTGTGACGTCGAAGTCATTAGTAAACATTGCAAGATGGCTACGGACGAACACCAGTTGTTTGAAATGGCTTTAGCCGCTACAATGAACGAGTTAGACTTGGCTTTTTATCTAAAAGAGGAACAGAAGACGCCGCTCGAATCCTTCCTTTGCAAGAAGGGCGTTTTTGATGTTTTGCCGACCGGATACGGCAAGAGTATAATCTACCAGTTAGCTCCGCTGGTAGCTAAGCGATAACTTGTTGTGATTGGTCGTAGTGTTATCCAATTGCGTGCAGTCAGATTTTCAAATGCATGCTTGGTGCCGTCCCTCGAGCTGGGCAAGTTTCATTAGTCGATGCCAGACCATTAATCTTTCAGATTTAGGTCTGGATTTCCAGGCTATAAATATTCAGTAAAAAGCTGTGATATTATTGCACAGCCCCATAACTTAATATGTATATTCCCCCGTTATAAATTCTGATGTATTTCAGAATAGATCTCAAAAACATGTCAAATCATGCTCAGATTTTCTACAATACCAAACTCTGCATTCAAAACAGATTTATGCTGGGAAAAAAAAACTCTTTAGTATCTCAATTGTTTCTCCTAGATCTCAAAGAGATTAAACAGAGACCAAATTGAGTTTCTGCTTCTCAGATTGTTCTCTTTTAGAAAAAAAACACTGTAACCCCTTTATACTTTAGGATTGATCTCAAAAATGTCTCAAACTCTGCTCAGATTTCCCAAAGGTACAGTAACAAAGGAAAGAAGAACGGCACATAGATCTCTTTAATATCTCAACTGTTTCTGGACACTTTAATCAAATTAAACGGAGAGCAAATGGACTTGCTGAAGTCTCCTGCTTCTCAGATGTTTCTCCTGAGGAAAAACGCCCACTAATCTCATATATATATATATAATCTCTAGCGTTTCAAAAGAGATCTCAAAAATGTCTCAAACTGTTCTCAGATTTCCCAAAGATACCAAAGAAAAAAACATAGATCTACTTAAAATCTTGACCGTTTCTCGCAGGCACCAATAAGACCTAAACTAAAGTCTCCTGCTTTTCAGATGTTTCTCATGAGAAAAGAAACGCCTACTAATCTCACCTACAAATCATCTCTAGAGTTTCAAAAGAGATCTCAAAAGTTCCCCAAACTGTGCTCAGAATTCCCAAAGATACAAAAGTTAGGAAGAACGATGCACAGATCTCTTTAATATCTCGACTGTTTCTCCTAGTCGGCAATGAGATGCTGTTTCTCAAATGTTTCTCGTGAGAAAAGAACCAGTTAGTCTCACATATATCATCTGCAGAATTTCAAAAGAGATCTAAAAAATTTCTCAAACTCTGCTCAGATTTCTCAAAGATACCAAAGAAAAACTCAACATAGACCTCTTTAATGTCTCGACTGTTTCTCTTTCACCAATAAGACTGAAGTCTCCTGCTTCTCAGATGTTTCTCATGAGAAAAGAACCTGTTAAAGGGGTGGTTGATTATGATTTCACTTTTCTAACTTTAGTTAGTGTGTAATGTTAACAACATTACACACTAACTAAAGTGTTACTAACTAGATAAACAACATCTGCAAAGTTACGGCGCTCAAAGTTCAAAGCAAAGGGAGATATTTGCTTTTAAAGAAATCGCTTTTTAAGGACTACAACAAACGGCTGGTAGAGACTACAGGACAATCCTCCCGGATTAGTGACATCACCAACTCTAAAATTTACATAAACCCCGCCCCCAGGAATGCGATTTATTGATTATCAATACAAAATATGCTAATCAATGACTAGAAATAACTACACATCAGCTGCATAAGTTCATCAACTAACCATTCAGAAATGTTGTCTACATGTTGTCTCTTCTTCTTGAGTCTCTCCGTCTTTCTGACTTCGGGTTGAACATAAAAGGCTAAAAGTTGTAGAAATTTTCAGTGCAGTGTGTGTGTGAGAGGTAATCTAAGCTGCTAGGGACACAAGTTGTTGAAGCTCCGCCCACTGTGCCGGGAGCAGCAGCTCATTTGCATTTAAAGGGACAGACACAAAAACGGTGCGTTTTTGCTCACCCTCAAAAAGTGACAATTTTAACATGCTATATAAAAATATCTGTGGGGTATTTTGAGCTAAAACTTCACACACACACTCTGGGGACATCAGAGATTTATTTCACATCTTGTGAAAAGGGCATTAACCACCCCTTTAATCTCACAAATATCATTTACAGAGTTTCAAGAGATCTAAAAATGTCTCAAACTCCGCTCACATTGCCCAAAGATACCAAATAAAAACTCAACATAGATCTCCTTAATGTCTCATTTGTTTCTCCTAGACATAAATAAACACAAACGGACCAGCTGAAGTCTCCCGCTTCTCCTGAGGGAAAAACCCTGCTAATCTCACATATATCATCTCTAGAGTTTCAAGAGATCTCAAATGTCTCAGACTCTGCTCAGAATTTCCAAACATGCAAAAGGAAAGAAGAACGGCACATATATCTCTGTAATCTCAACTGTGAGATCGCTCATCTTAAAATGGCCAGCAAATGGACTTCAAAAGAGATCTCAGAAATGTCTCAAATTCTGCTCAGATTTCCCAATGATACCAAAAGAAAATACGAACTGCACATAGATCGCTTTAAAATCTCAACTGTTTCACCCCGACACATATGAGATGCAAACTGAGCTTTTGAAGACTCCTGCTTCTCAGTTGTTTCTCCTGAGAAAACGATTCCACTAAATAATCTCACATTTTTCATAACTAGAGTTTCAAAAGAGATCTCAAAAACATCTCAAACTGTGCTCAAGATAATAAAGTCTGCACTCAAAAGTGTCTCAAAATGATCTCAAAATCTCATGAGCAATGAAAGCAATAAAATGTGTGACATCCGACTACGATCATATGAGAATTAAGCTCTCGATGCAGGTAGATACTTGCAGGACGAATGACAAAGTAGTCTTTACAAAAGCTCACTTGAATCTCTGCCAGCTCAGTAAATCTCTCAACTTGCTGGCACAAAGCTGGAACTTACATGCAAAATGATCATCAAATAATCCTCATATTACACCACAGTCAACGTGGGGCCAAACGCCACAGGAGCGTTCATATATCACACGCATGTGTCACTTAAGATCTTCAGCTTGGCAGCTTATGTGGATTCTTCACTATTGAACTGATTTGTAAACATTTATATCATGGGTGTAGCTGTTAACAATCAACAAATTGAAAATAATGAGTTTAATTTGTGCTTTTGCGGCTTATTGTTCAATTATACGAGCAGAATAACATATATGTTATGATGGGGTATGTGGAAATCTGAACATGCAAGTGGGAAAATCCCAAAGGAATGAACTGCATAGCTAAAAAGGTCTACATATATCACACAGTGGCAGATTTGTGTAGATTCACGACTGAAATTCCTCATGCATCTGCATTCGTTTTGGCCACCTTTTTTACGCAAAGTGAAAAAAAAAATGAATTGCACATTTAGAATGAATGAAGTTGCTTTGCAGGCAATTGATTCCAAAGTTTAGACACACTATTGTTATTATGCTCATGATTTTACAACATTATGATCTAACAGCTTGAAATATGAAGCAATTCTATAAGTATAAAATACATTTTATACACAAACATACACAAAAGTTTGGATTTTTGTATGTTTTTGAAAGAAATTACAATCAACAAGGCTGAATTTATTTGATCAAAAATACAGTAAAACTGTGAAACATTATTACAATTTAAAATAAGTGTTTTCAATGTGAATATACAGTAAACTGTCATTTATTCCTGTGATCAAAGCTGAATTTTCAGCATCATTACTCCAGTCTTCAGTGTCACATGATCCTTCAGAAATCACTCTAATATGATGATTTGATGCTCAAGAATCATTTCTGATTATGTCGTGCTGCTTCATATTTTATTTTTCAGGATTGTTTGATGAATGGAAGTTCAAAAGAACAGCATTTATTTAGTCTTTACTGTCACTTTTGGTCAATTGAATGCATCATTGATGAATAAAATTAGCCTATTAATTTCTTACTGGCTCCAAACTTTTGAACAGTAGTGCAAATTGTGCATACATACTAAATGTCATTATAAAACTAATATTTTAGTGAAGGAAAAGCATCATGAATTGCTCATCACACTTCAACAGTGTTTAAAAGCATTTCAGGATGAATGAGAAAAGTTGGAATCTAGACAAACAAGAAGCTTGAATATAAAGGAGCTGTTTTACATGCTTTGCTCCCAAACTTTCAGAGTTTTAGTGACTAAAATGTAAATAAAAGAATAAATTAGGTAACACTTTACAATAAGGTTCATTAGTTAACATTACTTAATGTATTAACTAACATGAACTAACCATGAGCAATACATTTGTTACAGCATTTATTAATGTTAGTTAATAAAAACACAGTTGTTCATTGTTTGTTCATGTTAGTTCACAGTGCACTAACTAATGTTAACAAATACAACCTTTGATTTTGATAAAGTAGTAAATGTTGAAATTAATATTAACTAAGATGAATTAATGCTGTAGAAGTATTGTTCATTCTTAGTTCATGTTAACTAACGTAACTAATGTTACGCTAACTAATGAACCTTTTTGTGAAGTGTTACCCCCAAAAAAGTCAATAAGGAAAGATAGAAGCACTTCCACACTCCTGACAGAACCGTGCACGACAAAACTACAACAACAATCAAGTTGCATGCTCATTGAAAAGATATTCCAACTGTTTATGAAGTAAAAGAAGTCAAAAAATGTTTGTGACATTTGTCTGACTCCACAAACATGCATGCGTTACTCTTGAGTAATCATGACACAGCACACGAAAATCTGATAAAACTCACCCTTCATTAGGATGTTGCAGGGCAAGTGTCCTGTATATTGTCAGGTTTTGCTCTATAATGTGAAGGTTTTCTGGTTTGGTGAATCCCGTCAGTCAGTCAGTCAGTCCTGGATGGTCTAAGTCCAACTCCTCCCTCTCGCTCCCATTCACAAAACACTGAGACCGTGAGGCTTTGACGGATTGCATAACGCGCTCTCTCTCTCTCTCTCTCTCTCTCTCTCTCTCTCTCTCTCTCTCTCTAACATTTTCTCTCTCTCTCTCTCTCTCTCTCTCTCTCTCTCTCTCTCTCTCTCTCTCTCTCTCTCTCTCTCTCTCTCTCCGCTGAAGGACACCAGAGAAAGGAAACATTATGGCTCGGTCTCAAAAGACCACCCGGATCACACCAGCTTCTCAACAAATGAACAAATGGGGTTCAGACTGAATCTCTAGAGAGGATCATGGGACATATGCTTATAAATTGGTTAAAAGCAGGCATGTTTTCATGTTGTGTAAGAGACTTTTCTATTGGGATAAAAACGTATTTTTTATTCCATATAGAGATATCAGTGTTTTTTTGTGCCGTTTTGCTAGAACTGCATGATTACGCCACCCCCTGTGGTTTAATGTTGTTTATATGTCTATGTGGTGTTTTTAATATAAGACAAACCATGTGTAAATTCATAAGTCGACAGCATTGCTGAGTATTTTCTCCTTAAAACTGCAGTGAACCAAAGACAGTTTGAAATCGCTGGTGTTTCTGACGTCACAAACTACCTTGTAACCAATCAGATCAACGTGTGATCGTCAACGAGTGGATCTCTGAGCTGAGTGAGTGAGTGGAGGCGGGGCTCATTTGCATATTCATAGAACTGCCTATACTAAATGAGGCAAGGGTGTCGAGTTACATTCAAGACATTTTAAGGCAAGAAGAATTTTTTTCAAGGAAAAAACGTCTAAATATGTCATTTTTGTGATCAAAGGTGAGTTTTAAAGGATAAAATGATTGACTGCAGGGGGACTTTAAAAGATTGGGATTGCGATTGCAAACACCCACGCGTTCTTATTCCTAAATGACAATGAATCGGCTCTTTCTATTAAACCTTTGACGAGTACAATCACAGCGAACATTCAGATCTGAGCCAGAGAGAGCCGTTGTCAACCACACAGTATCCTTATATCTGTGTTACAAATATTCAAATTATCACAGAACTATTGGGATAAAAGTTTATAGTTCGGATATAAACACTGATGTCTACGTTAGCAATCTAAATAAGGCAAATCACCTTTTGAATGTAACTTGGAGTTTCAAATAAAGATTGTATCAATTACATCGTTACACCAGTAGGTGGCGACAAGAGACTGTTAAAATATGTATTTGTCATTGAATCATTCATTCAAGTGATTCGTTCAAAAACACTGATTCACCCAGTAATGAAACAAGTGAAGTATTTATAAGTGCATCATAGAATCATTCACTCAACCTGATACATTTTTTTTTTTATTCAAATTAATTAAACATTTTTAAATTGACTGCACTGCAGACCTAAATTACATGTTATTTTGTTTAGCTGTCTGTTCAGAATCGTGGGAGAATCATGATCTCGATTTGAAACAAAAACAATTGTGATTCTCAATTTATGTAGAACTGTGCATGTGCAGTTCTAGCAACAACAAACAGTGAACAAACACTCATAACACCTTATGCACCACATAGCAACACCCTGGCAACCACGCAGAATACACTAGCAACAATCCAGATCACCATAGCAACACCCTGGCAACCACGCAGAATACACTAGCAACAATCCAGATCACCATAGCAAACACCCTAAAAACACTCTGCAAAATGCCTTAACCAATTTCATAGAAAAACCCTGGAAATTCACCCTAGCAACACCCTAGCAACCATCTAGAACAATCTCACAGCCACACAGAAGTGCATTAAAAACCACTCTGAAGACCTTAGCAAGTGCATAGCAACGCAGTGGTAACCTCCCAAATACCCTAGCAACAACAAACAACACTAAAAACATTCAGAATACATTAGTAACAGCATAGCAATGCCCTGGCAACCACCCAGCAATGTTCTAACAACAACTTCGAACACCCTAACGACCACATAGCAATGCAAGCACCCTCACAAACCTGTGAATGCACTGTTTTCGATGTATTATTGATACTTTGGATGTTTTTCTTTTAATTCAGTTTGTCTGTGCATTCAAAACGGTTTGCTCATTCATCCATTCCTTTCTTTTCTCTTTCTTTGTGTCTTCAGTCGTTCCCTGCATACTGATGCTCCAGGAAGAGTGTTTTTCTTCCCAGCGACTCAATGATGCTCATTTAGGAGAATAAACCAAGCATTTCGCTCTCGCAGAAGACAGTTTTACGGCTCAGATGCTGCTCTTTCACAGCTCGGGAGATTTAATGGACATCTCGGTTATATTTGATTACGGCGTTCATCTAATCTCAGATTTTTCTTCTAAAATTCATAAAAACAAAGGCAAATGAGTCACTAGTTGTCATCCAGTAAGATTATAGAGCTATAAAATTAATGTGGAGCAGTTTAGATTATTTGATGAGAAATATTTGAGTTCATATCGAGACCCTTTTTTAAGTATACAAGTATATTTTTTAAGTATACTAATTTCAGCGTACTAGTACTATCCTTGTAAGTGTACTAGTTCCATACTTGGGACTAAATTGGCCAACATTTTAGTGTATAAAAGTTTAAGTAGTAAACTGAGTACACAGCTAGTTTTTTCTATGTATACTGCAACAAGTGAACTTATAAGTTTGCTAGTCAAATACTTGTAATGCATTTTTTTAGTTTATGAAAGTACAATTTGAAGTATACTCTCAGTAGATTAACAGTTTTAGACTGCAAGTATACTTGTAAGTGAAATTAACATACTTAAAGTTTACTATTTATATATTATTTATGCACTTTAAGTATACTATGTTCCTATTTAGGTATTCATTTTTATACTTGCAATATTAAGCTAATTTGAAGTAAATACCTAGTATGTGCACTTCACAAAAATTCACATACTCAGAATTAGATGTGTTTTCTTTATAGATCAATATTTTCACACAATGTAAGTTTATAAGACAGTATGTAAAACTAAGTGTTTAATAGGCTACTCAATCAAAAGAGTAAACACAACTACAAGCCAAGTATACTTAGTATACTTAATTTACTTTTTATGTATATCTCGATCTAGATTGAGTACATGTATAGACCAATTATAGCCTACTTTCTGTCAGTATAAGTCAAGTATACTTGAGAGTAATTTTAAGTATATTTCTGAGAAGTACATAAAAAGTAGACTGAAAGTATTGTTAGTTTAAAAGAAGCATACTAACAGCACACTTTTATGTGAATCTCTGACTTCTGATTGCAGACGTTTGAGTAAATGTGAGCAGAAAGTTTGAGACACATGTGAGATTACTGGTGTGTGTTTTCTCAGGAGAAACATCCGAGATTTCAGCAAGTCCATTTGCTCGCCATTAATCGTCTTGTTGTCTAAGTGAAGCGGGCAGCTGCACATGTTCCTTTATGCGACTTTAACAGCGTTTGGACACTAAACTATGCTAGAGGTGATCCGTCAGTGAAAGTACTCAGGGTTCCCTTTCACAGCTACTGATGCAACGTCTCGTTCTCTCTCTCAGGAAACAAGGCAGAGACATCCTCCGGGTCCAGCATGTTGATGCTATACAGGACAGCACTTTATATCTGTTTGATGCTCGCCTTCTTCTCAAAAAGTTGATGTAGTTGTGTACATTTTGCCTTTGACAAACCTAAAGAATATCATATGTGTGCTTGCATGTATAACCATCACATCTAAACTCAAAGTGTACAGTATTGTTACAGGGGATCATGTTCACTTCACCTCATGAAAGATAAATTAAACTTGGATTTTTTGCATGATGACATTTTTAGACAGTAAGATTGATAACCATTTTATAAATATTTTCTAATGTTTTCACTTATATTTAACGGCTCTTTGATATCAAGTCTGTATTTATTTGACATATTTAAAATAATTGTTTATTTATTTAAAAAACATTTACTTAAACATTTATGTTAAAAATATAAATATTTATTTAAAATTTATTTATATACTTTTTTTGGTGTGTAATTATTAACAAAAAGTATTTACTTAATTATTTAAAACAAAAATGTATGTATTTAAAATGGGAAAATATTTGAAATATTTGAAAATGCATGGGAAATTCTCACTATTGTAAAGCAAAATCTCATTTCATAACTGCAATGTGGAAAAAATTATGTTTAACTGAAACCATAATTTTTTCAGCATTTATACTGCACTAAATTTATACTGAATTTTAATATAAAAATGTTAAATCAACCGTTTTGAGTGTTTTAAAGTTAAAAATATACAGAAAATAAAAAAGATATATTTTTGCATTAAAGAAAAATAATTCCACAATACAACAAATTAAATCAAAGTATATTTTCTTTTTTTTTCTTTTTTTTAAATTTTGGGCTAAGATTTATTTATTTAGTTATTCCCACTTTTTGACCCACACATGCATATTCTTTTCGGACCCTGCAGTACATACAGTAGGAAATACAGTAATTTAGGTCTCCAATTAGGTTATAGTGTATTGAAATGCCGACTATCAGCATCACATGTTCTGAAGGATGTTTACAGATTATCCCTGCTCTCTGAGCATTTAATTACACACACATTCCTGCCTCGTCTGCTTTAAACAAGGAAAAAAAGGGATCTTGTCTGAACTTATTGTTCCACATTGTGATTTTGAAACATTGAGCATCAATAAAGAGGAACTCAGAGATGTTTTTCCTGAAAGTTCTCCACATCACTTCCACAGGTCACTGGCTGCTCTGTCTCTCCCGTTTAACATCACCTCGTCTTAACCGGGACAGGAACGCTGTTAATTATGAGTTTGAGCATGCAGGGTCCCGTTGAGCACAGTTCACGGTTGTACTGGGGTCCTAAAGACGCAGTGGGAGACTGCTTGCGTAAAAGATCCTGGCAGAGGAAAAACAGGACAGCGAGAAAGTGCTAGAGCGTCCTGAGCAGATGAGACGGGAATGCTGCTAAATTATGGGAAACTCACTATAGTGTCTCGAAGCAGCACTGAATTTTACTTTCTTTAGGGCTGTTTAACACGACACCAGTTTCAAATAAAAAAAATTTTATCGTTAATTTACACGAAAAACGGTATTCAGCGTTTTGTACATCGTTAACATGACAGCGATGTACAAAAACATCTTTTTCCGTTGTCAAAATGATCCCCTATAAGAAAAAGACTAAAAACGCTGTATTATTTATGCCAGGCCAGTAGGTGGCGATGATTTGCGTTTTTGTAGTTTACGATATCGTTTTCAAAAATTTGCGTTTTCAGTCACACAAAAAAGCATGTAAATGAATGGCCAAAACTTATAAGAAGTTTTCTGTTTTGATTTGAAAACGCTGTCGTGTAAACATACCCAAAGTGCAAGTTTTTGAAAACGATACCGTTATCTACAAAAAAGCAAATCTGTGAGAACAGTGAACAGTGTGTTCAGTCTGTGTGTTTCTTTACATAGTCACATCGCCATCTACTGGCCTGGCAGCAGAATACATTTACATTTATTCATTTATCTGACGCTTTTATCCAAAGCGACTTACAATTGCTATATATGTCAGAGGTCGCACGCCTCTGGAGCAACTAGGGGTTAAGTGTCTTGCTCAGGGACACATTGGTGTCTCACAGTGGATTCGAACCCGGGTCTCTCACACCAAAGGCATGTGTCTTATCCATTGCGCCACACCACCCCCGAAAACGACATTTAGTCGTTTTCACAGATCATTGTGAACTTTGATCGTTTTGAGAAAAACTTTTCTGTTTTTAGTACATTGTTGTCATGAAAACATACCATAAATGTATGTATATAAATACCACACACACACACACTTGTGAAAATGCAACAGTAATTACTTTTAAAGCGCATCAGACGAATCAGAGTGACTCAGAGCTGCGTTTCAGCCCTGGAGCCCTGGTTAGCGGCCGACTGGTACCAGCGAGGAGTGACGATGGGAGCTGTCTCGTACCGAAAGGTCATCTCGACGGACGCCTCCAACTTAGGTTTGGGCGCTCTCTTCGAGGGCAGACCGGTCTTTGGCCTGTGGTCAGACCGAGAGAAACGCCTTCATATAAACTGTCTAGAGATGATAGCGGTCGAGAACGCGCTGAAGCGTTTTCTCCCACACATACGGGGCCACCACGTTCTAGTCCGTTCGGACAACATGTCCGTGGTGTCCTACGTGAACCGCCAGGGCGGTGTCAGATCCAGGAACCTCTGCGATCTAACGAGCCTCCTCGTTTGGGCTCAGCACTCGCTAAGCTCCCTGAGAGCCGCGCATGTGCCGGGCCACCTGAACCACGGCCCAGACAGACTGTCCAGGGACAACATTCCCTCGGGAGAATGGTCCCTGCATCCTCAGACAGTCCAGCTGCTGTGGCGCCTCTTCGGCAAAGCGGAAGTCGACCTTTTCGCGTCAAAAGACAACGCTCATTGCCCAAACCTGGCCCAGCCTTCCACTGTATGCTTTCCCTCCGATCTCGCTGTTACCACAGGTAATCAAGAGAATCAGGGAAACGTGCCACTCGGTGCTCCTCATAGCCCCGCGATGGGAAAACCAGACCTGGTTGCCAGAGCTGATGCGGCTGTCACACGTGGCCCCATGGCCGATTCCGGTGAGGAGAGATCTTCTCTCAAGCCGGCGGCTCAATTTGGCATTCCCATCCAGAGCGCTGGTCTCTGCATGCATGGATAATCAACGGATACCCGTTGCCTTGCCAGAAGGGGTCGTGAACACGATCACGCAGTCTAGAGCTCCTTCTACGAGAAGGTTATACGCGTCTAAATGGTCTGTGTTCTCCTCATGGTGCACCGACAAAAATCTAGACCCACGTACTTGTGGGGTCTCGCGGGTGCTTTGCTTCCTTCAGGAGCTGTTGGACGAGGGCAGGTCCCCCTCCACGCTCAAAGTGTATGTGGCGGCTATTGCAGCGTTCGCAGTGCCAACGCGCGGCCAGTCAATAGGAAGGAACGAGCTCATCATCCGCTTCCTCAGAGGAGCCAGGAGGATGAATCCCCCGCAGCCCCCATCGGTTCCTATTTGGGATCTTTCTTTGGTCCTAGAGGCCCTGGAGACACATTCCTTTGAACCATTAGATTCCGTGGATCTAAAATACCTTTCACTCAAAACCGTTTTTCTGATAGCCCTGTCATCAGTCAAACTCGTGGGGGATTTACACGCGCTGTCCGTTAGCTGCGTGTCTCGAGTTTGGACCGAATGACTCTAAAGTCATCCTCAAACCAAGACATGGTTATGTCCCCAAGGTGATTGGCACTCCCTTCACAGCGCAGGTCATCTCTCTATCGGCTCTGCCAGCATTCGGTAGCGAGGGCGATAATAACCTCCTCTGCCCTGTCAGGGCGCTGAGAGTTTACATTATGCGCTCAGCCGCCTTCAGGCGCTCTTTGTTTCGTTTGGTGGGCGCACCAAGGGTCTCGCCGCCTCGAAACATAGCCTGTCCAGATGGATAGTGGACGCTATCGCAGCAGCTTATCTGTCAAAACACCTGCAGTGCCCTCTGGCATCAGGGCTCATTCCACTAGAGGCATGGCCTCTTCGTGGGCTTGGTCCAGCGGGATTTCTATTCACGACATTTGTATGGCGGCAGGCTGGGCCTCCCCCTCTACATTTGTTAGGTTTTACAACCTGAAAGTTCCCGCCTTGCAGGCTAAACTTTTGTCAGTCTAAGCGGTGTGTATGTTCTGCCCAGAGTGATCGTGCGCAGGCTACTCTCACGTGACTTAGCTCTCCTGGTTGAGCTGCACTATAAGGGTTGATGTTCTTAATATAGACAGGGAGCGCCGCTCTG
The DNA here is from genome assembly GCF_951802725.1 of Rutilus rutilus. Classification (NCBI taxonomy): domain Eukaryota; kingdom Metazoa; phylum Chordata; class Actinopteri; order Cypriniformes; family Leuciscidae; genus Rutilus; species Rutilus rutilus. Next base: position 4,155,359 of record NC_140233.1, read on the forward strand.
TATTCCCCTACGGTGTGCTTATGTACATGTGCTGATTCCTACTTATTTGTGTTTCCCCTGGGACTCATGTAGTGGATGCTTGGCGCGCACGGTGTTGACAAGGGGTTCCCATAGCGTAAGCAACTTAGGCAATACTAGAGAACCTCTCGTAAGAGAACGTACTCGGTTACCTAATGTAACCTCGGTTCTCTCTAGAAGAGGGAACGAGTATTGCGTAACCTGCCGTGCTCGCGCCCTGAGCTGATTTCGCTTCAGTCGATGAAAACCAGGGAAGCAGCCCCCGAGCCCTTCCTTATATACGCTAAGCCACTCCCATTCTGGCAGGCTCTGACACGTGAGGCGACTCATTGGGGCGTGACGTCACGCGGGGCTCAGTGGTTGGCTGCTGCAGTTGCCGCAGGGCAGCCTATGAGCGCGTTAGACAGCCCGCTCTAGGTCTGCTAGCTGCTGCACTGCGTTGACAATAAATACAAAAATTAAGGATAATTTTTTGGCTTCATATCTCGAGAAAAGATGACTTTACCTGTAGCGTAAGCAACTTACGCAATACTCGTTCCCTCTTCTAGAGAGAACCGAGGTTTCATTAGGTAACCGAGTACGTTATCCAAATAACAGTTAAACATTAGCCTATTCATACATAGTTCATGATTTTTTTTTTTTGTTGTTTTTTAAACAATTGAGTTGGATATTTATAAATCTAACATTTTTAAATGTAATACTTGTTTCAGGACGTTCAGAGAACATTAATAAAAAACGTTTTCATAACTAGGAATGCCAGCAAAATGTTCATAGAAAATATAGGCCTGCTTGTTAGCTGGGATATAGTTCTAAATTAAAAATCATAGATAATATGATAAAAAAAGAAAAGAAAAAAACGATGACAGCCAATCAGAGTCCTGCTTTAAAGAGCTCGAGGATTTAAAGAGACAGACGGCAAAACTGCAATATATAAGCGATATATAGGCTATATATATATATATATATATATATATATATGTAACGGAGTTTAAATAATGCTGTTAAATTCATGCATTAATTGGGAAAACTCGACATTGGCTGTTGCGTCCCTTGCATTTGCTTGCGTGATATTAAGGGCGGAGCTACGTCACCAGCAGCAGAGTTTCACATCTCTCGCTGCTGGTAAGTCGCATCAATAAGCGCTGCGTCATAAAAACTGAGTTTAGATTGTTTTCGAGTGTAAGGTTGGACTTTTAAACTACACACAAGTTTACTTCATGTGCCTGTCAGCCCCTAGTTCTATCAGTCGAGTCAAATGTGTTATTTGCGATGATGAAATGTGATGAGAGTGTGTGTGTTAACCTGCTTGTGAACTCCGAATCTCTGATTTCATTTAAGATCTATGAGCAACATTGATGCGTGATGCACTGTCCTTTAACCAGCTTTTGGTCCTGTTTGTCCCAGGTATGTTTTATATTCGGATTTGTCATGTTCTGTGTAAGAATATATTAGTCGAACTGAGTGTTAGCATTATCACATGTGCTATGTGCTCTCACGTGCTCGCACGTGCTGAACTGTGTAACTGCGCCATTTTAGGTGGCCGTTCTTTTCTTTCTGTATTCCATTTTATACAAAAATATACAAAATGATGGTTGCTTAAATTTAGTTCTCTGCATTTATGTGAATTGATGAGAAATGACAACAGAGAAAGTGATGTATATTTTATTTCTTTAATGTATGTTTTATTTTGAGTTTAATTCCACTATACGATCACTTTGTAAAAATGTATTCAGCAGAGTTTCACATCTCTCGCTGCTGATCTATGAGCAACATTGATGCGTGATGCACTGTCCTTTAACCAGCTTTTGGTCCTGTTTGTCCCAGTCTGTCTGTTCCAGGCCCAGTAAAGATCTTGAGTAACCATCCACCTGCTCTCAGTGTGATTCCATCCACACACAAACACACACAGTCACATTGGTGCCATGACCCGTTGTTTCTTCAATCAAGATGTTTCCTGAAGCGGCCGAGGGTTCATCTTAAAGTTTCCGCTGGAGTCAGGTGGACACAATTTTGTTCAGGAACAGTGTTTTTTTTTTGAAAGGAAAGAGACTATTTTTTTTATATAGAGACTGCACTCAAGCAATTTGCAACATTTGCTAAGGACAATTTGCTTTAGAGACAACAGCACATTTTAGGTTTTTGATTTATTGTATTAATTTTTTTTTACAAGTACTGATATTCATTATGAGTGGTTTTGATAATTATCACACCCCAGTCTGTGGTAGTAAAGGTAGAGGGTGGGGTTTATTGAAAGTGCCAAAGACATTACAGTTCAGTGGGCCTGGTGTACAGAATGAAGCTCATGTAGCCATAGACAGTAACACTTCAAGTTCAGATCCATTAGTTTGTGAGGGCCTATCCACAAGTTATGAATCAGATGCTTCAAGAGGACAGCAGGGTGTGTTTTCGTCTACTCCATACCCTAATTCACAGCCACCAAATGTAATCACTGCAATGACTGACATAATCAGCCAAGTTGGTCAGCAAATTGCTGATAGCATTGTCACCAGACTAAGCCCAACACGTAAAGTTGATGCACATTCAGTTGACAATTCTTCCAAAAATGTGACTGCAGATGGATCAGCTTCACAAATGCTGGACCTGATACAAAGCCAGTTGTCCTTTTCCAGAAATGTTAGAGAACCTCCTAACTTCAGGGGAGAAGTTTCTGATGCTGTTGACTTAAATGAGTGGATAGATATCATGAGAGACTATATAAAACGCAATAATTTGAGGAAAGAGAATCAAGCGGAGGAGATTATGGCCCATCTGAGAGGCAAAGCAAGGGATGTGGTCAAGTTTGGCATAAGAAACTGTGACATTGACATTGTGCATAACCCTGATGCAATCTTTAGTATTCTCAGGAAACACTTCGAAGCTGCTCCTTGTTCTCCTCTCCCACTGGCTGACTTTTATACCACCTTACCCAGACCAGATGAGGATGCCTATGAGTACTGGATCAGGCTAAACCGTGCAGTTGACGTCGCTGCTGAGCGCTTGAAAGAACAGGGTAAAGTACTGGATTGTCCAGGAACAGAGGTAACACGCATGTTCATCAGACACTGCCCGTGTAAAGAGCTTGCCATCACCTTTCGTTCTAAAACAATTGCCGCATGGTCTGTGCGAGAGGTCCAAGATATTTTGAACGAATATCACTCTGATTCCAGTCTTGCACCAGCAGTAAGAAATGCAGCACCCACTAAAATTCCTGTGAACAGAACTGAAGTGGAACTGTCATCTGCAGTACTTCCAGCTCCTTCTGATGTCCAGCAGTCCAGGTCTCTGGAAGCATCTGCTTTAGAGCGAGTCATGAGCTTATTGGAAAAAGTCCTGTTAAAAGAATCTGCCAGCAAAGAGCCAAGTTCACGCGTGAAGCCCAAAGTGAGTCTACCTCGAGTAAAAGGCCTCAATGACCTGCCATGCACTGTCTGTTCGAGCCCTGATCATTCTGGCCTCACGCATTGTCTTGAGAAAAAGTTGTGCTTCCAGTGTCACTCTCCTGACCATTCCCGCTTTGTCTGTCCTGAGAGAGTGAAATCTCCGTCTTCTCAAGGGCTGGGAAACTAGAAGATCTGCACTCAAGGGAGGACGGTGTGGATCGTGATTTCATTCCTCCAAACCAGTGTTGTATGAATGACCCAACCTCAGTTTATAGACTTTCTAGTTCTGTTGAGCCTGCAGGGAAAACTTTAATTTTTCAGAACACGCACAGAGTACAGCGAATTGATAGTCTGTTTTACACACCGGCAACAGTATGGGGCGACCTTCAGCTGAAAGCTATGGTTGACAGTGGCTCCATGGCATGCACAATGAGTGAAGCTGCTGAACGTCTCTTGTTACAGTACAAGCCTGATTTACGAAATTTCCCTGCCAGTGATGTTGTCATAATTGGTTGTGGTGGACAGCGTGTTACACCGAAAGTGATGTATGAGCTTGAGCTCTCAGTTTATGCCTGCAAGATGGTTGTTCCAGTTTTAGTGGTTCCAGGGCAAACCGACGATTTGATCCTGGGCAGCAATGCTATCAAGTGGCTGATTCAAAAAATGAAAGAGACCGACGGATACTGGAGACTCGTGTCCAGCCCGGTTAACTCTGAAGATGTTGAATGTCACCAATTCCTGTCTCTACTTTCAAATGTGGAACGATGGAAGGGTGAAGACATACCTGATAGAGTGGGCACTGCTAAGTTGAAGGAGAAAATAACTCTAGAACCGCACCATGAACATCTCGCTTGGGCTCAGCTTCCTGAGTCAACAGCTGTTTCTGTGGGGAGCACAGTCATTGTTGAGCCAACCCTCTGTAAGTGCCGTCCAAGGAACGTGATCGTAGGGAGAGTCATCACACCTATGTGGGGCAGTAGATGGGTGCCGTTCAAAATAATGAACCCTACAGACAAAGTAATCATTCTTAAGAAAAACACAAAGATTGTGGATGTTTTTACTTGTATTGCTGTGGAAGAGTTGTCTACACCTGAGTCCCTGAAGAGTAACGTTCAGTGTGCTGCAAGTCCTGTAAATCATGTACGGACCAGTGATGAAAGGAGAAACGTGCTGGATAAATTAGAACTGCGGGATCTGGATCTGGATCATTGTGAGGTGTCAGAGGAGTGGAAGGATAGACTTCTGAACCTCATTGAAAAGTACGAGTCAACCTTTTCACGTGGAAAAATGGATTGTGGAGAAGCCACCGACTTTGTTCACAAAATCCACTTGGTGGACGAGAAGCCATTTCGACTCCCTTACCGACGTGTAGCCCCCAGCCACTATGATAAGCTGCGCACTTCCTTGAATGAGATGGAAGTAAAAGGCATCATAAGGAAGTCTCAAAGTGAATATGCATCGCCGCTAGTTTTAGTGTGGAAAAAGAATGGTGACCTTCGTATTTGTACAGATTTTAGATGGCTGAATGCGAAGACAGTGAAGGACGCTCACCCACTTCCACATCAAGCGGATGCACTCGCAGCTTTGGGAGGTAACGTTTTCTTTTCAACCATGGACTTGACTTCTGGCTTTTATAATGTCCCCTTGTTTGAAGAGCATAAGAAGTACACTGCCTTTTCCTCTCCTTTCGGCCTCCACGAGTACAATCGTCTACCTCAGGGTTTGACCAACAGTCCAGCAACCTTTATGAGGATGATGATGTCCATTTTCGGGGATGAAAATTTCACAAGCCTTCTCTGCTACTTGGACGATCTGATGGTCTTTGCTCCAAGTGAGCAAATAGCTCTTGACCGACTGGAACTTGTTTTCTCACGCCTGTCTAAGCACAACTTAAAGCTAGCGCCAAAGAAGTGTATGTTCCTCAGGAGATCTGTCAGGTTCTTGGGACACATTGTCACTGGGAATGGTGTCCAGACCGACCCAGAAAAGGTGAAGGTGATCAGTGACATCCAGACTACTGACCTCATGGAAGCGGATGGCATAACCCCTTCTCAAAAGAAGATCAGATCTTTCCTGGGTATGATTTTATATTATCAGCATTTCATTATAGACTGTTCTGCTAAGGCGAAACCTCTTTTTAGTCTCTTATCAGGTCAGTCACAGAAAAGAGCTCAGAGGAAGTGTGGTCGGATGAGGAAGCCACTCAGTGTCGTGAAGCTTTCACCCGAGGATTGGACTAGTGAATGTCGTACTGCTTTCGAAACTTTAAAGCAAGACTTACTGCACAGTGTTACTCTAGCACACCCAGATTTCAGTCATCCCTTTATTCTCTCTGTTGATGCTTCATTTGATGGCATAGGAGCTGTGTTATCTCAGGTGCCCCCTGGGGAGAAAATTGCACGTCCAGTCGCTTTTGCCAGCAAAACGCTCTCCAAGTCTCAGATGAACTACCCAGCACATAGACTCGAATTTCTGGCTTTAAAGTGGGCCGTTTCTGACAAGTTTAGCCACTGGCTAAAAGGGAGACATTTCACTGCATGGTCTGATAATAACCCCTTGACCTATATTCTAACCAAACCCAGATTGGATGCGTGTGAACAGCGATGGGTGGCGAAGCTCGCTGCTTACGACTTTGACCTGAAGTATGTGCCAGGCACGAAGAACGTTGTTGCAGATGCCTTGAGCAGAGAGCCCTTTGTCAAGTCTTGTGTCAGCCATCGTCTGTTGAAAGAACCATACATTTCTCTCTTGGATGAGGTAAATGGTGTTGTTACTGGAACCGTGCAAGATGCCTTCCGTGTCACTAACAACTGTCAGAATGTGCAGGCTACCAGTGACGACGAAACAGAGAACGAGTTGCAGGATGACGTGAATGACTCATGTCCTGGATCTATTGATGCTGCTGAAGTTTCTGCTTTTCTGGGTGCTCACTGCGATGGTGGAGTTAGTCCATTGCCCGTGACAAGTCCAACGTCACTCCAGCTCCCTGATGAAGATCCGTCTGTTGCAATCTCGTTTTCCAGACTTGCAAATCTCCAAGAGCAGGACAACATAGTCGGTAGAGTCATCAACTATGTTCTGAGACATAAACGTCCTTCAAAGAGTGAGAAAGCAAAGGAGCCTAGCTCTGTGACAAACCTTTTGAAGCACTGGAAAAAGCTAAAGATTCGTAATCGTGTGCTGTACAGAGTGAAGAAAGATCGACTGATGAATAAGAAACTCTTTCAATACGTTGTACCGGATTCCCTAAAGCATGATGTTCTCCGTGGTGTTCATGACTCAGCTGGACATCAAGGTGGTGCAAGAACTCTCTCCCTTGCAGCTGAAAGGTTCTTTTGGCCAGGAATGAGTAGAGACATCAAGCTTTATGTGAAAAACTGCCAGAGGTGTGTTGTCGGAAAAACACCAGAGCCAAATGCTCGTGCACCCCTTGAGCATATCCGTACCTCTGAGCCTATGGAACTAGTATGCATAGACTTTTGGAGTGCTGAACAGACTTCAGGGAAGGTCGTCGATGTCCTAGTAGTGACGGATCACTTTTCTAAGATGGCACACGCCTTTCCCTGTCACAACCAGTCGGCTAAGCAAGTTGCCCATCGCCTTTGGAATGACCTCTTCTGCATTTATGGATTTCCAAAGAGAATACATTCGGACCAGGGTGCAAATTTTGAAAGCAAAATCATTAAGAACTTGCTTGAGATGGCTGGTGTTCAAAAATCACACACCACACCATATCACCCTATGGGTAATGGTCTGGCAGAACGTTTCAATAGGACCTTGGGTAATATGATAAGAGCTCTCCCAGTGAAATCCAAGGCGAGGTGGCCACAGCTTCTAAGAACGTTAACCTTCAGTTACAATTGTACTGTGCATGAAACAACCGGGTTCGCTCCTTTTTATCTTATGTTTGGGCGTATCCCGAGGCTGCCGATCGACATCATGTTTCAGCATGTCCTTTGCGACGAGAGGGTGGTCAGCCACCATGAGTTTGTCACTGCACTGAGAAGAGATCTGAGCGCAGCTGCAGAAATTGCCCGGAAACACAGTCTCAAAGAGCAGAACCGCCATGCCATTCTTTACAATCGGAAGGTCAGAGGTTCACCCTTAGCCGTGGGAGATAGAGTTTTGCTGGCTAACCGTGGAGAGAAAGGCAAGAGGAAAGTTGCGGACAAGTGGGACTCTGTTCTGTATGAGGTTCAATCAGTGAGACCAGAGATTAATGTGTACAGGATTACGGATGTTCAGACTGGCAAAGAAAAAGTGGTGCACAGAAATCTGTTGCTTCCAGTTAATTTTTTATTCTGGGATGATGGTGAGGAAGAATCAGTTCGATCAGATTCCACTGGTGCTACCCATGGCAGTGCTCTCGATTCCGCTCTGATGGATGATCCTGATCCTGTTTCAAAAACATCAGAATGGTTAATGCAGACGGATGGAACACATGACGGTGACGAAATGCAAGATGCCACCTGTGGTGAAGTTTCAGACATTCCTGATGAGATGACTCCTGAGTGCTTTGGCAATGATCAGTACAGTGCAGAACCTGAAAATGTTCCTGAACCTGCTGAGAGTATAAAGAGTTTACCTGCAACCAAGCCAAATGAGTACCCCAGTTGTTTGCAAGAACCTGATAACAGACTTGCCCCTGTCATTTGCAAACAGCCCACAAGTACATATACAGGCCACATCACTACACGATTAGGGAGATCAGTTAAGCCCCCTAACAGACTTATTTGTGAAATTGATAGTCAGAAAATTGTGGAAAGTGATTCGCACAGTGATGCACAAGTTATTTTTCAAGGAACTAACTTTGTAGTGGAGTTGTTAAGGAACATTTTTGTTTAAAATGACTGAGTTTAAATGATGAGTCATATCTAAGAGTCGACTGTGATGTTAAGAGAATGACTTTGAAGTGAGTTTCTTCTCTGAGAAAGAATCAGAAGTTTGTTGTTTGTATCAAAAGATATTTGAAGAGCAGAGATACATTTGTAACCACTAGGAGTGTGTAGACTGCACCTCCTATAGTCTGTGTTAAGTGTGGAACCTGGTACCATTCCATTCTTTCATACTTCCTGGGGAAGAGATAAATTCTGACATACTGTATTGTAAAGCTCTTTTACTCACACCTATTTCTATTTTCATTACTTTTTTTTTTTTCTCTGCAATCTTTACTGTATATTTAGTTTGTTACATATTCCGGTTCTAGCCCAATTTAGCAGAATTTAAGGGGGGTGTATGTAACGGAGTTTAAATAATGCTGTTAAATTCATGCATTAATTGGGAAAACTCGACATTGGCTGTTGCGTCCCTTGCATTTGCTTGCGTGATATTAAGGGCGGAGCTACGTCACCAGCAGCAGAGTTTCACATCTCTCGCTGCTGGTAAGTCGCATCAATAAGCGCTGCGTCATAAAAACTGAGTTTAGATTGTTTTCGAGTGTAAGGTTGGACTTTTAAACTACACACAAGTTTACTTCATGTGCCTGTCAGCCCCTAGTTCTATCAGTCGAGTCAAATGTGTTATTTGCGATGATGAAATGTGATGAGAGTGTGTGTGTTAACCTGCTTGTGAACTCCGAATCTCTGATTTCATTTAAGATCTATGAGCAACATTGATGCGTGATGCACTGTCCTTTAACCAGCTTTTGGTCCTGTTTGTCCCAGGTATGTTTTATATTCGGATTTGTCATGTTCTGTGTAAGAATATATTAGTCGAACTGAGTGTTAGCATTATCACATGTGCTATGTGCTCTCACGTGCTCGCACGTGCTGAACTGTGTAACTGCGCCATTTTAGGTGGCCGTTCTTTTCTTTCTGTATTCCATTTTATACAAAAATATACAAAATGATGGTTGCTTAAATTTAGTTCTCTGCATTTATGTGAATTGATGAGAAATGACAACAGAGAAAGTGATGTATATTTTATTTCTTTAATGTATGTTTTATTTTGAGTTTAATTCCACTATACGATCACTTTGTAAAAATGTATTCAGCAGAGTTTCACATCTCTCGCTGCTGATCTATGAGCAACATTGATGCGTGATGCACTGTCCTTTAACCAGCTTTTGGTCCTGTTTGTCCCAGTCTGTCTGTTCCAGGCCCAGTAAAGATCTTGAGTAACCATCCACCTGCTCTCCGTGTGATTCCATCCACACACAAACACACACAGTCACATATATATATATATATATATATATATACACACACGATAATGTCCGCTGGTTTCAAATAGTGCCCTATTAACGTTATGGGGGTGTTTTCAGACACAGCCCATGTTTTTCAACACTGTTCTGAAGTGTGTGTCAAATGAGATCAACAGGGACCTCTAGTGTGAAACTGCAGCATTACAGCCCAGAGTCATCAGTGTCCTAATTCATTATTCATGATATATAATGAGAAAAACTGTGAATGATCTTCATATGAAGGTTAAGTATTCATAATATAATGGATATTCAGTATGAGCACCACATCTGTAAAACAACTGAGTCTTAATAAACAAATAGCAGAAGTCTCCACATGACACAGTAATGCATTAACTTTGTATAGGCCTATAATTTTTTATCAATTATTTTAACATAGTTTATATTTGATATGTACAGAAAATGTATATATTTGTATATTAAAATATATAAATCGTAAAAAATAATATACTCAACATATATTTAATCTATTTTATTATATAATACAGTATATGAGTCTACACACACACACACACACACACACACACACACACACACACACACACACACACACACACACACACACACACACACACACACACACACACACACACACACACACACACACACACACACACACACACACACACACACACACACACACACACACACACACACACACACACACATGCATACTTATCATTTATGGGTACTCCTGGCTTAACCTATACTTTATGTGGTTAATAATAAACTCACAGTAATATTTAACTCAAGGTTAGGTGTTCAGTTATAATCTACAAATCAATAATACCATACCATAATCTGCCTGCATGTCCTCTTGTTGGTTCAGTTGTGTCCAGTCAGGCAACTGTTCAATACTACCACAAGAGGGCAGAAGACTCACTGAGAATGTGTCCTGTTTAAAATAAGGCCTTACAAAGTAGAACCATTTTCATTATAATTAGTGAAGTGACACTAGAGGCTCCAGATGTGGAATGTCAATGTGACTCGCATTATCTATTTCAAATAAAAAAATTAATTTATAAATTTAAAATACATGTTTTTAACAAATGCATATTGTTTAAAAATAAATAAAGATCAAACGTGAATAAATGCATAAATGTAGTTTCTTTAAATAAAATAAATATTTTTAAATAAATAAATATATACATTGTTGAATGCCTCAATAAATATTTTTTCAATAAATATTTTCCCATTTTTATTTTAAATAATTACACACAAAATAAGTATATAAATACATTTTAAATAAATATTTCTATTTTTAACACAAATGTTTCAGTAAATGGTTTTTAAATAAATACACAAATATTTTAAATATTTATTTTAAACAAATACATTTAAAAAATAATAAAATTCATAAATACATTTTTAAATAAATAAATACAAATATTTTTATTTAAATAAATACCTTTTTATTTTTAATAAATAAATACTTTATAAAATAAGTATATAAAATATATTTTTTTAATTAACATTTTTAATTTTGTTTACATAAATGTTTAAATAAATATTTGTAAATAAATAAACAATATTTTTTAATAAATACATTTTAAAAATATGAAATAAATGTTTAAATAAATGAACAATTTATGTATATAAATAAATACAGATACATTTTTAAATAAATAAATGAACAATTTATGTATATAAATAAATACAGATACATTTTTTAAAGAAATAAATAATATTTTTTTATTTAAATAAATACAATTTTATTTCAAATAAATAAATAAATAAATACTTTTTAATAATTACACACAAAAATAAGCATATAAATATAATTTAAATAAATAAATATTTATCATTTTGACAGCCGGGGTCATGATGGCATAGAGCCTTAAACTACTTTTAATGTTAAATAAGTTTTCTAAACTCTGACTAGGGTTCATGAGTCTATGATAGTAACCAGCAGTCTGGCGTTGGTGTGATCGACCCACGTCAGGCCTCTCAGGGGGGGGCACATCACAGGGCCCGTCCCCACCGGGACACACATCAGGGGGGGGCACATCACAGGGTTTACAGCTCCTCTCACACCCGTCCCACGACTCCCAACACAGGCCAGTCTAAGAAGACGGTTTTATAACCGGTTTTATAACACATTTATCCCAAATGTAGCTGACATCCAATCAGAGAGAGGCAATGAGGATCTGTGAGAGCCACAAAGCTAGAAAACACAGAGAAATCTCACCTTCATATAAGCACTTGTTCTGGAGAAAGTTTTTAAATAAATAAATAATATGTATATATATATATATATATACAAGATATTTTTATTTAAAACAATTACATTTATACATTTTAAAAATAAATAAATATGTATATGAGTATATAAATATATTATTATGCAAATAAGTATATAAATAGCCTACATTTTTTTAATAAATAAATATTTTTGTATTTTGGTTAAATAAATATTTTTTTTATTTTTTTGAATATTAAAATTAATATTTGGGAAAAAAAAGTTTTTAAATACATATTTTTAAAATAAATTAATATTTTAAATACATATACATTTACAAGAAATAAATATATACTTTATAAAATA
>NC_140233.1:4175000-4270000 GCF_951802725.1 Rutilus rutilus
CTTGGTTCTTATTGGGCTTGCTTTAGAAAGTTTCTCAGTAACACTTTATTTGACAGTGTCCTTGTTACACTGTTACTGTAACTAAATTATGCATAATTACATGCAACTAGCCCTCAACCAACCCCAATCCCTTACCCTATAGTAATGTAGTTAATTATTATTACACAGTACTTAAATGTATAATTACAGTGTAACACATGGACACTTTAAAATAAAGTGTAACTATATTATAACTATACTACTGTGCAGCAGAGCTATAATAATTCACATGCACATTTATTTTTTAACTAAAATTATTAATGTTCTTCTTCTGGTTGACTTGATGTACTTGATTATAATTTAAATTAAAATGAAATAAAATTGTATTTATTTAAATAAATCACATTTATTTTAAAAAAATTAATACTTCAGTATTTATTTATTTTATTGAATTGAACTGTGGTTCATTGTTCTCTATAAAATACTTTAAACCACAGCTATAATAAACCGACTGCAAATTTCTTTGTTAATAAAATGAATAAGATTTTTCTGGATAACTGGTTTAATTTATTTGATGTAAATTCAATATTCATGTAAAAAATTAATATTTGTGCCTTTTTTTTATGGTTTACTGTTCTCAAATAAAATAAAATAAAAGTGTGTATTAATGTGGAGAAATTACTGCTTATAAACCCCATTTGGCATTTCGATTACTGTGCAAACCTGAAGTAGAAGAGTCCAAAATACTAATCTGCCAGAAATATTTTGCGTTTTGGCAGATGAAGGAAACCACAGGGGAAATTAATGATCTGTTTGATCCAATCGAGTCCACTTGCGTCAGCTGATGGTTGTTTGGAAATGTTTTGGACTAGTTTTTATGGGCTTTAATCTTTGGGAGAGACTCAGACGTGTTTAACGGAGTTGAGCTGCCCTTCAGCGAATTACTTCATCCGCCAGACACTAAACATTATTCAGCATGAGTGGAAAATGGCTTGTGGGAAAAAACAAACAAGGGAGATGCAATCCAGACAGCTTTGAGCGGCATATCAAGACAAGATATTGATTGTGCAAGCTGAATAGAACAATGACTATGTCACAATGATGATTAAATCAATGAATAAACACACAGACCCTCATCAGATTAAAAGTAGTCCAGATAAAGTCTGCAAAAAATGATGTGTTTTTTAGTACAAATATCTTAACCTTCTTAAAACAAGATTCCTTTACTTGAGACGCTAAATGACAAGATATTATGACTTATTTTCTGGAAATGAATGAATGAAAATGAAGCGAGTTTTTGCTGAAAACAAGAACAAATATCTGCACCATCTGGAAAGTGGGCGGGGCATGAGCTAAGCTCATGAATATTAATTTTGTGATGCCATGATTTGCAAAGACAGACCTTTGTAGGTGGGAGAATATAATGGATTGGAATGGAATAGAATGGAATAGAATAGAATAGAATAGAATAGAATAGAATAGAATAGAATAGAATAGAATAGAATAGAATTGAATGGAAGGGGATGGGATGGAATGGAATGGAATGGAATGGATTGGAATGGAATAGAACAGAATAGAATAGAATGGAATGGGATGGAGTAGAATAGAATGGAATGGAATGGAATAAAATGGAATGGAATGGAATAGAATGGGATGGAATGGAATGGAATGGAATGGAATGGAATAGAATAGAATAGAATAGAATAGAATGGGATGGAATGGAATAAAATGGAATAGAATAGAATATAATGGAATGGAATAAAATGGAATAGAATATAATAGAATGGAATGGAATAGAATGGAATGGAATGGAATGGAAGGGAATGGAAGGGAATGGGATGGAATGGAATGGAATGGAATAGAATAGAATAGAATGGAATGGAATAAAATGGAATAGAATAGAATAGAATAGAGTAGAAATGTGTGCAAACCACGTATCACATCCAGACACATCTTATCTCCTCCCTAATTAACGTAAATGCTCTGAAACTGAGTAAAAACGAAAGGCCCCAGGCAGGACCAGGTCTCCCACCGAGCGTCCAGGAAGAGTCTTTATTCTTCGCCGCAGGGTTTGGGGCAGTAACATTTTTAAGGGGTTTTTCCATGTGTCGTCCATCCCTAATTGGAAAGAGGTCATGCCACCATCTGATTTCAACAGTTCAGGGTGTCTACGCGGACCTTTAATGTCCGTTTCCTTACAAAGAAACTCAACATTCAGCATATCACAGATTAAAAGGGGAGCAAATGGAGACTGAAATCTATAGAAATCTATTGATTTATATTTTAAATAAAGCAAAATACTGTTTTTTCATGGCTGGTAAGAAATAAGAGTTACACTTTATTTTAAGGTGTCTGTGTTAAAGAGTAATTATACATTTAAGTACTGAGTAATAATTAACTACATGTACTTACTATAGGGTTAGGGTTTAGTTTAGGGTTAGTTTCATATAATTATGCATAATTTATCATTATTACTATAGTAACTAAATGTAACACGTGTAACAACGACTTGTGTTACCAAAATATGTATGGCTGATAAATGTTCTTGACTTATTTTTGCATTTTTTGCATTTGGTAATAAATAAGGACATTTTTGGACCCTGTTCTCTTATTCTTTGCCAGCCATAGTGTCAAATCTATCGCTCACGATCGAACCACAAACCAGAGACTGTGCCAGAGACGAGCTAGTAAGAACGCTGAATCATTGTAATTCATGATCTAAGCAGGGCAAGTCACGGCAAACCCGGTTTAACAGTCAGACAGAGGCAGAGATGCTCTGACAGATGATTAACAACCTAAAACACTTCAAATTTGTCGTAAAATTTAAGTTATTTTTTCAACTTGACTTTATTTTCAACGACAGCCTGGCAGGAGGATTCAAATCTTCTGAAAGACAGTACTAACAAATTACAATACACACACACACACACACACACACACACACACACACACACACACACACACACACACACACACACACACACACACACACGTATACATTCATTTAAAACATTCCCTAATAGTTTTTTAAATAAAAGACTCCAATTTCAATGACTTTGAAATCAATGAAATCAATGACCAATCATTTGGAGCAGCGAAACCAAAAGCAGAGCGACTATAGATCTTTTTGTTTTTTTGTAGGGATAATCAAACGAATATGATTAGATGATCGGGTTGAGTATGTACTAACGTGGTTGCTGCAACTCTTGCAGATATTTGGGTAAATTAGTCAAGTTGTCAGTTACAGGCTTTTAAAGGGTTAGTTCACCCAAAAACGAAAATTCTGTCAGTAATTACTCTCCCTCATGTTGTTCCAACCCCGTAAGACTTTCGTTCATCTTCAGAACACAAATTAAGATATTTTTGATTAAATCTGAGAGCTGTCTCACTACTCCATAGGCTTCTATGTTATTGAAACTTACAGAAAGTTAGTCCAAGTGACTACAGTGGCTCAACCTTAAGTTTATCAAGCGACGAGAATACTTTTTGTGCGCAAAACAACAAAAATACAGACTTTATTCAACTCTTCATGTTCTTCTGTGTTTCTCTGAGTGAGTTCACGTAGTGTAACAGCGCAGCGCTTCTGGGTTGTACGTCAGAACGGAGGCTCACTATTGGCCAACGCTGGTCATGTGTGTGATGCTGGCCAATGGTGAGCCTCCGTTCTGACGCACAAGAAAATGAATAGTTTAATAAAGTCGTTATTTTTTTATTTATTTTTGGCACAAAAAGTATTCTCGTCACTTGATAAACTTAGGGTTGAGCCACTGTAGTCACTTGGACTATTTTAACGATGTCTTCAGTGGCGGTTCTACATTGAATTACACCCTGGGCGAGACCCCCTTATTTATTTCCCCAGAAAACAAGACTTAATATCTTATGTCATTTTACTACTTCAGTAAAATAACGTTATGCATCTTTATTTAAGAAATGTTTGATATCTGGACTGGAAACAAGACAAAAAATACTAAGTAAGAAAAGCATTTTTTGCAGTGTAATAACTGAAATTGCACAATATTATGGTGAAATTAGATCTTGTGTTTGAGTTAAAACCGAATTATTGTTAAGCATAGCAAGAATCATAGCAAAAAGGCTAACAAATAAGACTTATACCCACCAATTAATATTGCCCCTTCATTCATGACATGGGTACCGTAATCATACAGAGAAAAAATAGTTGCATACCTTTATCTTTCGCTCGTTTCTAAATTGGGCACCTGATGGCTTTGACCTTTCTTGTCCATCTCTTATTTGGCACTCGACATCGACAATCAACAGATTTCCCCTGATCCCCCCCATACCAACTGTCACTCACGAGTCACGACCAGAAATCAAGACTAAACCAATTCACCTTGGTGGTGGTGACCAAGTAATCGTTTTCTTTATTAGCCATTCAGACAATTCAGAAAAACAAAAATGTGCAGGAAATATAGAGGCCTGTATTTATAATATTATTAATGAAATGTGCGTTATTTAGAAGAAAGTCGAGGTGTGACTGACTTAGATAACTATATGGATCCCCCGTTCCCCCCCTGTCCGTTCCATTTGGGAGAGACCCAGAGGTTAACTGTCATCCGCGCCCGCGCCTCCGCGCCCGCTCCCGCTCCCCTTTCCCCTTCTCAAACAAACAGCTTCTCTGCAAGGCATCTTCTCAGCAAGCAGGGGCGCCTGCAGCTGCAGGGGGCGCAAATTTGCCAATTCCCCACACAGTGAAATGATAGATAATAGAAAACCGCTTTGCGGCGCAGAATCCCGCCCCGGGCGATTGCCCGGTTCGCCCGTGCCAAAAACCGCTACTGGATGTCTTTACTAACTTTTCTGGGATGGCAGATATCGATTACATAGAAGCCTATGGAGGAGTGAGACAGCTCTCAGATTTAATCAAAAATATCTTAATTTGTGTTCTGAAGATGAACGAAAGTCTTACGGGGTTGGAACAACATGAGGGAGAGTAATTACTGACAGAATTTACATTTTTGGGTGAACTAACCCTTTAACTGTAATCTGCATGTGTGTGTGTGTGTGTTGTGCGTAGATCCCCTCTCGCTGGACGACTGCTGTAAGGATGGCAAGGACAAAGGCCAGGCGTCTCAGGACTGCACGAGGTTGCCGCTCATCTCTGAATCCACAACCTGCAGGTTTGAACCACAACTTCAGCATTCCCACAGCAAATGCGTTAAACAGCGACGAATCAGTTTTTTTAGTTCAGCAAGCCGTCTAAACAAAAGCAAACAGAACTCATTATAGTCAGAGATGCTGTCTACGCAAACAGACGCAAATGGATCAAGTGCAATAAAAGAAGCACTTTTTTGCATGTTTTCTTTCCACTGGTCTGAAATGTTAAAAAATCTCCCCAAAAAACTGATTAGTGCATGAAAAAGCATGGGTCTTGTAGTATTTTGGAGTTATAGGCATGAATAGCATCATTTGTTTCCTGGCAGACTGATCAAACCTGTGCATGCATCCAGTCAGATTGAAGCATGCAATTATGGGTTAAAATAATTTTCCAGCTTGAATGTTGATTATTTTCCTCATATTCTCCATTGTTGCGGCTCCTCTTTTCCCAGTCTGTCAGTAACGCTCTCAGGGTTCTCAAGTCTCACGCATTGGCCCGTGAGACAAACGCAATTCAACCAGTTCACACGCTCACACGCCACACCGTGTATTTCTCACGCTGAAAAGGCAATGCCAACCAAGTTGTCCTGCAAGCTTTATATATAATGTTGTATACGAGGCGCAGGCACACAAAGTGAAGTTTCCTGCCGCCAGCACGTATCTCGCCCAGATTGCGTTCGTTACTAGGCAACATAGATGCGCGAACACACGGAAGTTGACGGAACATTCTCGGCCACCGAACGTTCGTTACTAGGTAACCAACAACATCGCGCGAACACACGTCGTGATGGAGAAGGTAAGTTGGAAGAAAGCTCGTCTAACATTTTTAGGCTAGAACATTTGATATATAGCCCATCGTATACATTATTATTGATGCAGTCAAAAACTCTACAACTACTTTACAACCAGGCCAGAAGCTTTGGCTCAGTTTGGCTAGCTTATGTTATCTGAAACTAAGGGAAATGTTAGTGGGTATGGCAAGGAATGAAGATGTATTTCTTCATTTTATTTTAAATTATATATTATACTGTATTAATAGTCTTTCTAGTTACATTAAGGAGCCACAGTGCTTCAAGTGGGAGCCCCCTAACGTTACCCCTGTTATCAAGATATCAAAATGTGCAACAAACACTTACAACACAAAACACATTTCATATGCTGGAGTGTGTACTCTTGTGTACACACACACACACACACACACACACACACACACACACACACACACACACACACACACAAACACACACACACACACACCTTAATACTCTAATATGTCATTTGTTCACAATGTCCCAGCACACAATAAATCATTATTATTATACCATTTCGACTAGACACATTCAAAATGCAAAAAGATTTGTTTTTCCAAACTGTTTGGAGCAATTTGTTATATTTTTGTAATTTTGTAATTTTGAAATATAACATTAAAGAGTATATTTGATGTGAAGAATTGCTCTGTCATTTATCAAATTTACCAATTGTTATAATTTCAATTTGTGCTGGTTAATTATGAACAATGGGTAAAATTGGGGGGCGGGGCTCCATTAGGGCTCCTCCCCTAACCGCATGTGATCTCACTCCAAGCTTTTGATAAAACTTGAGAACCCTGGCTCTGTTTAGTTCCTGTCTCTTTGGCTACGACAAATTGCGTGTGTCTCCTATAACAACGTCTGACGTTTTACATTTTATGTGGCGTGAGAAAGTCACATAAACCACACGAAATCAGATCAGATCAGTCAGACTGAAACGGATTTCCAGAAATGCGAATTTGAATGGGATTTCAAACCACATATGGATGTAGCTTGAAACCGATTTGAAAAATCCGTTCACACTTGCTAAATCTGATCGGATTTCAATCGGATATGCACAAAAATCGGATTTGAATGTAGCCTATGAAGCCCCTCCTTCTGAAAAGCACACTGTGCTCTGATTGGTCGGCTGGAGCAGTGTGTTGTGATTGGTCGAGTGCTTCGAGTGTGTTTGGGAAATGTCCCGCACCTTTCCATAACCACCAGTTTAACACACTACTAACTAACTCAACCAGGCTCCGCCCCTTTATTCTGCGTATGAATTATTATAATGAGGAATATTGAGACGTGTTCGTTCCCGGAAGAAACTCAAGACTACAATGAGTTCAGAAACACTGACACTGATATAGAGAAGAACGTTTTCATGCTCAAACTGCAACACTACACACTAAAGAAAGATCAACATGGGGAAAAAGAGGAATAGCTCCTCTTTAAAATATTAATCAGATGCAGATCAATGCTGTTGATTGGATAATGGTGAGATCAGCGCTCAATCTCAGTGCCAGTCAGGCATCAGATGTGCTTGTCTTGGCCTTCAAAGTGATCTGGAGTTTGTCTAAATGAGAAAAGTGGTGATGTTTGGATATTTTTGGGTAGGTGGGCTTGCAAAAAATGGGACTATTTCCAAATCCAGGAAATTCCACTGAGGTGAAACTCTAGTCAGACGGAGAAGAGCGAACGCGACCCGAATAACAGGAAATCTGCTGATTATTTCAGACACAGAAAAGGGGAAAAACAAGCCCAGAAAAGCGAAAGGAGAAATATTGCAGATGACTTTTGCCTTAAAAGGGGCTCCGGAGAGGAAGATGCACGAGCTTTCCTGCCAGGATGGATGGGCTGATTGTGAAAGAGGGTGAAGCAAGAGCGAAAGAGACAAACAGTCGTCGTTTTACCGTAAAAACTGGGGCCTGTGCGTCAGCGCTGGATCAGAACCAAACAGTAATGCTCTCGAACATCTGTCCTGGGCTTTAAAGTGCGCAGGAAGCAGAGTTAAATTCATAAAAGTGAATTAAAAGGAACTTTGTGATCCGAACACACTGGAAAAAAAAAGTTTCCAGTACACATTAAATCAAGATACATTTGCTTGAGATGCTAAATGACTTGAGATATTACGTTTTTATCTTCATTCCTTCGATATCAGAAGCTCCTTATAAACATCCTTTAGTCTGTTGAACTCGAGCTGTGTTCACAGACCTGGTCCTGATCAATGACGCTCACTGAACACATCATCTGCAATCTGTTGATTTACCAGCGCTGATCTTAAAGCGCTGGCCGGCTGACCTGAGATGTCCTGTGTGTGTGTGTGTGTGTGTGTGTGTGTTTTGTAGGATAGCTCAGGAACAGTGTTGTGCGACGGTTCTTGACGACAACATCTGCACCAGCGGCATCAACATGGCGAAGGACCAGGGCAGTTGTGACGGCCTCTTGTCCACCAGCACGTGTGAAACCAAGACGGCCAAGGTGTGTGTGAGCGTCTCGCTGCATGCATATTAATGCTGCATATGATGTGTGTGCATGTTTTATGATTTTATGCAGAAATGTGTAAATCATACATTTAAATCAGTATCATAAATGTATATATACACACACAGACACACACACACACACACACACACACACACACACACACACACACACACTCTCTCTCGCACTCACACATACACACACACACAAACAGACATACACACACACACACACACACACACACTCTCTCTCGCACTCACACATACACACACACACAAACAGACATACACACACACACACACACACACACACACACACACACACACACACACACGCACTCACACTCTCACACACACACACACACACACACACACACTCTCTCTCTCTCTCGCACTCACACATACACACACACACAAACAGACATACACACACACACACACACACACACAAACACACACGCACTCACACTCTCTCTCACACACACACACACACACACACACACAAACACACACACTCTCTCTCTCTCTCGCACTCACACATACACACACACACACACACACAGACACACACACACACACACACACACACACACACACACACACACACACTCTCTCTCTTACACACACACATACACACACACACACACACACACACACACACACACACACACAAACACACACGCTCTCTCTCTCTCTCTCCCTCTCTCTCTCTCTTTCTCTCTCACACACACACACAAACACAAACTCTCTCTCTCTCTCTCTCTCTCTCTCTCTCTCTCACACACACACACACACACACACACTCACACTGCAGCTCGCTTAGGTTAATTATCATTTAAAATGTTTACCTCATAAAGCGTATGTCTCTTTAAAATATACGAGACCTGTGTTGATACTCCATATCCAATGCATGAAAATCCAAACATTTTCATGTGAAATGTAAGTGTCAGAGTACATGTTGGGTCAGTGTTCTTGTCGGTACACGAGTGTGTTAGACTCTCAGGTCACAATACGATGATGAATGTGTTTTAAAGCAGGAACTCTTGAGAGCGAGGGGTAAAAATAGAAGTATTTCTCTCCGCTCTGTTTACACTGAGCAAGAGAGAACTTGCCCAAATCAAGGCCGTTCCTGTCAGCCGTGTGTGTGTGTGTGTGTGAGAGAGAGACTCTGAGTGTGTGTGTGTGGCATTATAAATCCCTCACAGGCTCTCCGCCAAACCTCAGCATGAAGAATAGAGCCTTTAATACACACCTGTGTGTGTTTCAACATTACAGTCTTCTAGGAAACATTCATCTCGGCCTGTCACTGGGACTCGACAGTGACTGTTAAAGTGCCTGTCAGACTATTGCTCTCCTTTATTTATGTGTTTATCACGAACCCGGAGCCTAATTCATCTCAAACCTTTCAAGGCAGGCATTAGATGATCTGATGGCAAGTTTAAGCTCTTTAAATCTCCAGATCTGTTTGTGTTTTCAGCCTTTTCTAGTACGAGTTTTCAGTTCTTAGAAACTTTACCCAAATCGTTAATGGACAAAAGATGCATGTTGCATTTGATAATTCACACAAAAATTCAAATTCTCATCATTTAACCTTCATCCTTCCCTCGCACTTTCTAACACATCTTTCTCTCGCGGGTCAAAATGACCCAAAGCCCTAAAATTATACTTTTTTTTTTGTGTGTGCAGAAAGCTTATTTTATTTCATTTTAATGATTTTTTTATGGGAGATTTTTTGTTATTTTTTATTTTATTTACCTTTAAATTACTAGATTTGATCAATAAATAATAAATAAATAGTAAATTAAGCACATTCCTCTCATTCTTTCAATTTAAATTCAAAATAACTCACAATTTCATGCATAAACCTTTTAATTCAGCTCAAAATATCTTACATTGGGTGTCTTTGCAGACCTCTTGTGGAAAAATAATAATATAACATGATATTTCATAACTCTAATGGCCTTATAGCTCTATATGAGCTGTTCCGCTGGGTCCTAAAGTCAGTTTCTCTTCAGCAATGCATTCAGATACAAATGTAGATGTTATACAATCATTTTTTGGTAAAGTTTTAGCATTTTTAGTTTGAATTTTGAGCATTTTTAGGTTTTTCTATGTGTCCTGAAGCATTCCTCACATTCCATTCATTCCTAAGGGGGTCAAATTGACCCGCGAGGGAAGGATTTGTTACTTTTTTACATTTCAACCACAAAACTCCTCGAATCGTGGTTAAAGTGCGACCTTAAAGTCCTGGGGTCTTGGACCCCTCCGATGAACACTCAATTTAAAAAGAAAAAAGAAAAAATTAGTTTCGGGTTAAAATTAGCCGGCCTCAAGTCGCTCTAAAACTACATGACTTTCTTGGAAGTGCAATTTTCACAAAATAGGGGCTCAAATTTCAGTCTGTTCATGTCATATGACTTAAAGAAAACTGTGATTACAGTGCACAGGTATGGACAAAAGGTATTATGCTGCTTTTTTTGCTTGAAATAATTTTTGCACTGGAAAAAAAATATATATGTATTTTTGTCCTGTTTTCCAGTACAAATCTCTGAACATTCATAAATCAAGATAGATTTACTAAAGATATTAAGTCTTGTTAACTGAAAAATAAATCAAAATTAAGCAAGCTTATGCTTAAAATAAGAAATATCTGGCAGTTTGATCAGAAAAAATAAACTTATTTCAAAGGGAAAATGACATGTTTTCCAGATTCAGATTTATGCTTTTGCTCTGTAAAGATGATTTATCACCAACAATGTGCGTTTGAGTCCAAGATGAGTCTTTATCTGTTTCTGGGAAATCAGCCATGATGCTTATTGTCTGTCTTTCTCTCTGTCTCTGTCTCTCTCTCTCTCTCTCTCTCTCTCTCGCTATAAAGCCCAAACAATCTCTGTTACCTTAAATTATACGTTTATAAAGCTCTGTAAAGCTGCTTTGAAACAATCTTCATTGTTAAAAGCGCTATATAAATGAAGATGACGTGACTTGACTTGACTCTGGTAAGAAAAGGATTTAGTCATTTTCAGATCAGATCATCAAAGATCTGGTGAAAGTAAAGAAGCTCTTCTTTGTGTCTGTGTCTTGACTCAGTGAACTACCTCACTCTCTGCTCCCTACATAGTCAGCTGACTTCTAAGAAATAGAACCTTATAAGTAAGTGATTTGGAACGCTCTACACACTGCAATATAATGTGGAGCGCAAAAGATTATATATACTATAATAGAAAAACTTATATATATATATATATATGTATAATGTTTAATTTGAATATTTATGTATAATATACAAAAAAAAAATATATATATATATATATCGATAAATAGATAAGTCTAAAATAATAAATTCTATTATAGTATATTAATATTTATTAAATTGTATGCAATTATATATATATATAATATTGATTAAATATAAAAAATATATATATATATATACACACATATATATATACACCTCATGTAATAATACTTTATTAATAATAATATTATTTATATATATATATATATATATAATTTAATAATAATTATATATATAAGTTTGGTTACTCGGATCAGCAGTTCTTCCTCATCTCTGACCCCATGTGTTTCTCTTCTTCTTCTGCAGATGTGCTGCGACTGCTGTTCGCTCGGCCGGGCGGCTCAGGAGCAAGGCCTGTCATGTGACCTGACGCTCGCTGTGGGGTACCAGTGCGGTGTGGTGTCCCGGGCCTGCTGTGTGGACCGCCTGCCCAACACACTCGCCAAACCCACACCGGGTGAGAAGAACAAACAAACACCACACTCTCATGACAGAAAACAGGGAAACAAACGAGTTGAAATCATCATGGTTATGACATCACAACCTTCCTTAAAGGGATAGTGCACCCAAAAAATGAAGTGGGCGGGGGGTGGGGGGGTCAATCCAAGCGTCTCCATTGAGTTTATATTGCGTAAAGCTGCCTCCTTTAGGGTGACCAAACGTCCTCTTTTTCCCGGACATGTCCACTTTTTACATACTGTCCGGGGCGTCCGGGGGTGGGGGGGGCTGATGGGTTTATAAACTGTTTTTTTTTTATTCGGTTTTCACTGTTTTTCATGGGACCATTAAGTGTGTACTTTAAATTGACTGGCGCTTGCCTTTGCACACAAAACATATGAAACCAGCTTCAGCTTCGCCCCGTCTATAAATAAAGGTGCTAGCGACCTAGAAGCCCACATAAGGAAAGTAAAAGCTACAAGAGAACATCAGGAGGATTGAAATAGTTTTTTACTGAAATAGTGTAGTAGATTTTTTATTTTATTTCAACCTGTGGCCATGAAAAGAAATAGTGTCATGTAAAAGGTGTTAAAAGCTAAACTATTTTTTTTTTTTATATTATTCTATTGTTGCGGGCCAAACGTTGAATGGAAAGGATGTATTTCTTTATGTATTAAAGTACAATAACATAGTTGCAAGGTTGTGAATGCATTTGTCAAGTATTTTTTGATGCATTCACCCCTCAACTACACCCCCACCCTTAGCCATGCCTCCCCAAACCACGCTCCCAACCATCAACCACGCCCGCACCCTTAGCCACGCCTCCCCAAACCCCACCCCCACCCATCAACCACGCCCCCACCCTTAGCCACGCCTCCCCAAACCATGCCCCACCCATCAACCACGCCCCTGCCCTTAGCCACGCCCCCCCAAACCACACCCCCTGCCTTAGCCATGCCTCCCCAAACCACGCCCCACCCATCAACCATGCCCCACCCTTAGCCACGCCTCACCAAACCACGCCCCACCCATCAACCACACCCCACCCTTAGCCACGCCTCCCCAAACCACACCCCCACCCATCAACCACGCCCCACCCTTAGCCACGCCTCCCCAAACCACACCCCCATCCATCAACCACGCCCCCGTCCTCTTTTCTGAAAACTAAAATATGGTCACCCTAGCCTCCTTGTAATTTCTGACTTATAACAAAAAACAGAACAATGTCTAAAAGCTGCTATGTAACAAGGTGTACAGCAAACAAGCTAAAAAACACAGAAATAAGTTTTTATAAACTGTCGACCCCAAAAAACTAGCGCTTAAGGACACAAAAGTGGATACAGGCAATAAGACGTGAAGCATCAGCTGGAAAGAATGGGTAAATTGTGGGATCCTGACTAAAAAAAAATACACTACATGTGCAGTAAACATTTTATCACTGGTATGTCAAATATCCAAATATCTTTTTGATATATTATATTTCTGTAAGCTAAGCTATCCTGTTGCTGATTACGTTCCCCTCAGTGGGTGTGTCACGGACTGCTCTGAGACAAGAATATTGAGGATCTCAAATGCAGTATTTATTTAAAGGGTTATCCACAATCGTGATCCAAATCCAGGCAAGGATCATACTAGTGATGTTACATTTGACACTGAAGCTTCAAAGCTTTAAACTTTTTGGAAGTTTTAAGGCCATTTACAATTTTTTTTTTAAATATAATAATAAATAAAATATAAGCCTATAGCCTATGTTACATGATCATATATTCTGACACATAAACAGCATAGAAACCATAAAATAATTAGACCAACATTTACTTGCTTCAACTCTGTTGGAATTTTTAGAATTAGTATTAATATAATTGTTACATTTATTTTATTGCCACACTTTAATATGTGAATTCTATTATCAGAAAACTGAACATTTAGCGTTGTCAGGCTTTTATTTGTGCTTAATGGATAAAACAACGGCGCTGCGCACTCAGCTGCTCATAAACATGGCTGCTATAAATTTGACCTGCCACAAGATGGCGCCGTTTTCGACACTCTTGATGCTTCGAAGTTCGAACCTCTTCCTGAAACATTCAGTGCTTCATGAGGCTTCATTTGCCTATCCCTAGATCATACACAAACAAACAATTCAAATAATAACAGATAAAGGCTGTGGCAAATCCGAGGGGACAGGCAGAGAATCAAGAGAGACAGGAGAAACAGGATACAAACACGCTCAGAAATGCAGTGAGACGTATACACAAGACTTCACAGAGAATGAATGAGAAAACCAGGCTTATATGGGGTGAGCTAAACAAGATAATGAAACACAGGTGAATGTGATAATGGATGAAGAGTGCGGGCAGTGAGTTATGGGAAATGTAGTTTGTGAGGGAATGGCATTAGTCTGGTGTGGAGTGCCCTCTGGTGGCTCTCAGGGGCACTCCAGCTGGTGACCGTTACAGGGTGCAAGTTAGTTCTCAGAGTAATATGACATGTCAATTGCCTGTTTCCATTTTTGTGTCCTTAAACACTCGTTTTTTGGGGTCGACAGCTTTGTTTTGTTTTTTGTTATAAGTCATAAATGACAAGGAGGCAGCTTCACACAATACAAACTCAATGGAGATGGTGGGATTGCCCCCCTTTTAAAAGACTACGCCGAAAATACACAAACACACACACACACAATGCCATCAAGCGGTATCTCTGGTCGTAATCAGTCCTTCACTGACCAATCAGCGTTCATTAGCAGAATGCTAGCGTGTTATGGGCAACAACAACTCAACCTGTAAGAAATGGAAAGGACATAAGTACTCGTTCATTCAACTTTCGACCTATAACCCATGTTGAACTTGCAAAACCTACAATCAAATCTGAGATTTCTCAACGGCAATCGGGTGAAAGAGACAAATTTAGCCGTCTAGCGCCATAGACTCCCATTCATTCTGCACTCATGGGCGATCGCCCCCAGTGGAACTCTGGTGGAACTACAACCAAAATTCAGTACAATAGGACTTGATAGGGAGTGGCCAGGCTCTCTGTAGACGGGCTCTGATTACAGTCTCAATATAAATGGACTCTGCTGCCCTCTAGTGCCTCAGAGGAGCTCAGACTAAAGTTGTAATGCATTAACTAACTGTGTGTGTTAAAATGACAGATTTACAACCTGACGCACCAAACACAGAGGACCGATGCGAAGGTACTATAAAGACATATAATCAAATGCATGATTGAGAGTTTTTAGAGTAGTCTCATTAATGTTGTGTGTGTGTGTGTGTTTGCACTGAAGCTGCAGGCTGTGCTCAGCGTTGTGTTAACGGCACTTGTCTCTGTTCGGAGGGATACAAGCTGAAGGCGGATAGAAAAACCTGTGAAGGTCAGTGTGTGTCCACCTGTAAACTTACACATTTATTTAAACGCACGTCAGTCATGAGAGTCTGAGGGATCTCTCGCATTTACACTGCAAGTCTTCATGCACAGATCCGATCTTTTGACCATATCAGATTTTTTGGTCCGCCTGTTTACATTCACTTTAGACAGGACTGGTGTCCGATATCTGTGTGTACATTAATTCCCGGCCAAAATGATTTTCGGTGATCGTTTTACTATGCACATGGTAAACCCTGATTTTAAATGGCCGTGCTATTAAAATTATTTCTATAATTCATGTCGGGTGCTCATGATTATTTGCCAGCATGGGCGAGATAACAGCTGTCATGACTCATGAATGTTTTGCAGCTTTATAGTCTGGAAATAATTTTCGTTTATCTACAGCTCAGATCTAGAATTTTGAAGAGAAATAAAGTAGCGCTATATATATATATATTTTTTTTTTATGAATTAACTGGAGCGAGCGAGCGAGCGAGCGAGAGAGAGAGAGAGTGGGCGAGTGAGTAACCTAATAGTGAAGCTTGTTGGTTTAATTAATTACAAGGAAGTTATCACCTCATTGCTTAGAAATATAAGGTAGCTTTAAGTAGCGAAGCTGTTTTATTAATAAAAGTCACGGGCAGAGGTTGACAACCAGCTCTCGAATGTTTCGGTGTTTGCGCAATTTCTTTTCTTTACAAAGACAAATACAAAGTTCCCACCTAAATAAAAACCCGTGAGCGAGCGCATACAGACACGTCTGCCTCATTATACAACATTATAAATCTATCTTTGTAAATAAACGTGTCGTCCTCGCCTTGTAGTGGCTTGAAATTCCAATGGGAATCGGATATGTGTGTTTAGACGGAGGTCAGATATCGGATATGTATCTGATTTAAAAGCACATTTGGAAGTGGCTCAGATCGGATGCGAAAGAATTGGATCTCGTGCAGATTTTTGTGTTTACACGTGTGCAACAAACTCCGATCTGTATCAGATGTGAGTAAGGGGCTGTTTACACCTGGCCACTTCATGTGTTTGCTGATAGCTATCCGATCGTGAAAAATCCCTCCGAAAAGCATTTGAGACGGATTTAAACCCGATCGCTCAAACCACACGCTTTCCAGACGATACTGGACAAGTGTAAATGCATCTGGTTGATGAAACACATGTAAATTTTACTCCTCCCAACAATGCTAAAAAATAAAGGTGTGAGAGCGTGTTATAGGATATATATCATGTTATAGCCAGATATGACGGCATCCCCGCAGATGAGCAGCTGAGCATCTATTCATCAAGCAAACGCGCAAACGATCTCAAATCAAAGTTAAAGGAAGTTGCAGACGCTTAACACACAATCATCTTCATTAAAACAATCAACAATCGACACACCATCACCTTCATTACAAGTAAAGAACCGAAATGATCTTACAGGGCTGTTGCCGCTCTCTCTTATTGTGGTCTTTGATTTTGAAATGAGCTGATGATCAATGAAATGCATCTCTTCTGTTGATTTTGGTGACATGAACTCCGTTAAATCTGCATGTAGCGCGGGAATTGAAGATCGGATTTAAATCCGTTTTGCGAGAACACATTTATGTGACCAGGAATCGTTAATGGAATCGTTTTGATAAATAAGATAGCTATCCAATCAGTAAAAACGCATGAAGTGACCAGGTGTAAACAGGCCCTGAAAGATCGGATATTTTGTGCCAGTGTGAACGCAGCCTCTGTGTCTCGACAGACATCAACGAGTGTCTGTTGGGCGCGCATCAGTGCCGTCCAGGCGAACGCTGCATCAACACACTCGGCTCGGCCCGGTGTCAGAGAGAAGTCAGCTGCGGGACGGGCTACGAGCTCACCGACTCCAACCAGTGTGAAGGTCAGACACACACACACACTCACTCAGAACACACCAACCAGTGTGAAGGTCAGACACACACACACACACACACACCAACCAACCAGTGTGAAGGTCAGACACACACACTCATTCAGAACACACCAACCAGTGTGAAGGTCAGACACACACACACACACACACACACCAACCAGTGTGAAGGTCAGACACACACACACACACACACACACACACACACACACACACACACACACATACTCACTCAGAACACACCAACCAGTGTGAAGGTCAGACACACACACTCACTCAGAACACACCAACCAGTGTGAAGGTCAGACACACACACACACACACACACACACACACACACACACACACACACACACACACACACCAACCAGTGTGAAGGTCAGACACACACACACACACACACACACACACACACACACATATACTCACTCAGAACACACCAACCAGTGTGAAGGTCAGACACACACACTCACTCAGAACACACCAACCAGTGTGAAGGTCAGACACACACACTCACTCAGAACACACCAACCAGTGTGAAGGTCAGACACACACACACTCAGAACACACCAACCAGTGTGAAGGTCAGACACACACACACACACACTCACTCAGAACACACCAACCAGTGTGAAGGTCAGACACACTCACACTCAGAACACACCAACACTCAGAACACACCAACCAGTGTGAAGGTCAGACACACACACTCACACACTCACTCAGAACACACCAAC
This sequence comes from Rutilus rutilus, assembly GCF_951802725.1. Lineage (NCBI taxonomy): Eukaryota > Metazoa > Chordata > Actinopteri > Cypriniformes > Leuciscidae > Rutilus > Rutilus rutilus. Next base: position 4,193,090 of record NC_140233.1, read on the forward strand.
CAGTGCGAAGGTCAGACACACACACTCACACACTCACTCAGAACACACCAACCAGTGTGAAGGTCAGACACACACACACACACACACTCAGAACACACCAACCAGTGTGAAGGTCAGACACACACACACACACACACACTCACTCACTCAGAACACACCAACCAGTGTGAAGGTCAGACACACACACACACACACACACACACACACACACACACTCACTCACTCAGAACACACCAACCAGTGCGAAGGTCAGACACACACACACACACACACACACACACACACACACACACTCACTCACTCACTCAGAACACACCAACCAGTGCGAAGGTCAGACACACACACTCACTCAGAACACACCAACCAGTGTGAAGGTCAGACACACACACACACTCACTCAAAACACACCAACCAGTGTGAAGGTCAGACACACTCACACTCAGAACACACCAACACTCAGAACACACCAACCAGTGTGAAGGTCAGACACACACACTCACACACTCACTCAGAACACACCAACCAGTGTGAAGGTCAGACACACACACACACACACACCAACCAGTGTGAAGGTCAGACACACACACACTCACTCACTCAGAACACACCAACCAGTGCGAAGGTCAGACACACACACACTCACACACTCACTCAGAACACACCAACCAGTGTGAAGGTCAGACACACACACTCACACACTCACTCAGAACACACCAACCAGTGTGAAGGTCAGACACACACACTCACTCACTCACTCAGAACACACCAACCAGTGTGAAGGTCAGACACACACACACACACACACACACACACACAGACTCACTCACTCACTCAGTACACACCAAGCAGTGTGAAGGTCAGACACACACGCTCATAACACACCAACCAGTGTGAAGGTCAGACACACACACACACACACACACACACACACACACACACACACACACTCACTCAGAACACACCAACCAGTGCAAATAATATTTTAATAATATTTAATAACAACATTTTGTGATTATATAACAATATGATTATAAAAAAAAACATTATTTTTTAAGATAATTATTATTACTAAATAAAAGTGTTAAACAAATAAAAAATATTACTATTATATTTCACTCTAAAATAAAAAAATAAATTAAGAAAAACATTCATTTCACTTAACAGTGCAAATGTAAAATTTACAATACTTATATTTATCTAGATTTATTTTAAAATGTTAAAACTTTAATTTAGATGGAAAACTTTTTGATTTAGTTTTTATTTTACTCCATATTTTTATTGAATGAAATCACAACTTTTACAATTTGATTATTGTACTAAGCCACAGTGAGCAGCGCAGCCCTATAACCTTCACATCACATGACCCTCATTAAAGTGAATTCTTCTTAATAATAATAATAAATGAATAAACAACGATATAATGTGCACGTTTGCTGTTTCAGACATTGATGAGTGTGAGACGGGCACTCATAACTGCGCAGCCGAGATGGTGTGCCAGAACTCAGCCGGGTCTTTCCGCTGCCGACCCAGAATGCAGTGCGGCGAGGGATTCATTCAGGACGCTCTCGGCAGCTGCATCGGTGAGACAGTTTCAGTGACTAACGTTTTTGATAAACAATCTGATTGTTTTAGGTAAGCACTCCATCCTCAGATGTAAATGTTTAATCTAACCCCATTTCAATGGATGGAAGAATGACTTAACACTGTGTCCTAACCAGACGCGATGCGATAAGATTCCAGCGACAAATAATTCCTATTTATTGCGGTCTTTGATTTTGAAATGATCTTGATCAATGAAATGCAGCTCATATCTGTTGATTTCGGTGACGTGAACTCCGTTAAATCTGCATGTAGCGCGGGAATTGAAGATCGGATTTATGTCTGTTTTGCGAAAACACATTTATGTGACCAGGAATCGTAAATGGGATCGTTTTGATGGTCGACAAAAAAGATTCCTACAAATGTGGGCAGAGTCAGCCAATCAGAACAGTGTGTGGGCGGAGTCAGCCAATCAGAACAGCGTGTGGGTGGAGTCAGCCAATCAGAACAGTGTGTGGGCGGAGTCAGCCAATCAGAACAGCGTGTGGGCGGAGTCAGCCAATCAAAACAGTGTGTGGGCGGAGATAACAGTGTGTGGGCGGAGTCATCCAATCAAAACAGTGTGTGGGCGGAGTCTCGTTGCGAGTGCGCGGCACCAGAGAGTAATCTTGAAGGCACTCGCAAGAAAATGGATAAGCACATAATCAAATTCACAAATAAAACACCATTTAAACATTATTAAAAATGCATACTGAGTAACTAAAACAATCTTTGTCAAAGAATACACTTGCTTGTTCACAGTTTGAACGTTCTTGTTTCCATTTGTTTAATTTCAAGATCTGAGGTGAATTATCCACTGTTGCTTTTACAGCTTCAAAGCTGGAGCACTAAATGATATTCAAAGTCACATGACACGCTTTTAACATTAAATAAAGCACATAAACAGTGCCTGAGATTATCATCGCCACACTTTGTGTTTGTTGTTCCAGCGTGTCGCCATCGCGGCTGGTTAGGACAAACACTCTGATTAACACGGACAATAACCTTTTATCGCGTGTCGTTAGGACACATTGTGAGGCTATTTGTAAAATCTCTTCATTGGATGTCGGACAGAAATGCCCTGAAACTTCTTTCCGCTTTGGACTTGTTTATGTTATTAGACTAAGACCCTCACCCTTTTTTCTCTTTTATTTGGTTCTGTGTTGTTCTTTCTTCTAAGTGTTGTACCAACATGAAAACATATGTATAATCGTTGAATTGACCTATCGGTAAGCCCCGCCCCCCTTAGTTACTGTTGCTATCTCGGACAAACAAATGATTTTACAATCACAGATATAAACCACACAAGAGTGTCTGAGTGTGTAAAAGCCCGTTACGCTCTCTAACGATGTGTGTTCTTGTGTGTGACAGATATAAACGAGTGTGTGAGTGTGACGGGCCCGTGTCCGGCGGGTCACATGTGCTTTAACACCGTCGGCTCCTTCACCTGCCAGAGACAGTCTGTGAACTGCGGTCGCGGATACCATCTGAACGCACAGGGAACCCGCTGCGTCGGTACACACACACAATCTCACATGTTCAATTCATGACCAATCAGATCAAGCACTGCATTATAATTGGTATTCAGAGAGAAAATACAATGTCAAGTAAGACATATGCTTAAATTCAAAAGAAAAACAATGAATTACATCATAAAATAATTTATTTTATCTCAATAATGTGTCATACATTAAAAATGCATCACATTACAGAAATAAAATGGGTTGCAAATTGCATTTTTAGTTTTAATTCGAAATATTAGAAAGAGAGGTGGGAAATATTTGGTGAAAAAAAAAAACTTGGAAATATATGACTTATATAAAATATATATATAAAGTAATAAAAATTATTAAAAATAAATAAATAAATAAAAATCGCCCCAGAAGGAAAATAAATAAATAATATAATAAATAAAATAATCAAAGAAATTATTCTATATATAATTATATTACATAGCACAAAATGTGTCACTAATATTATAATTGGTCTTCAGAGAAATTTTTTTTTAATATAAATAACAAATAATAAAAATACTGGAAATCTAAGACTTCAAAGAAAAAACAAAACAAAACACTAATATAATAAAATAAATAATAAAATATATTTTTATATTTAGTGTTACATTATGTTTATGTTATATATATATATAATCAAATAATAAAAATGCTGGAAAATCTAAGACTTCAAAAGAAGAAAAAAAACCCACTAATTAATATAAAAAAATATTATATGTTTATATTTAATGTTACATTATGTTTATGTTTTATATACTGTACATGTATGTATATTACAAAGTACATAATGTTTATGTCATTTTATTATAATTATATTAATTTATAATGAATATAATTTAATATACAGTATATTTATACACAGAAGTCTTAAAGGTTTATAACTTTATAAGTGACTAAATAAAACATCCTTGAAAACCAAGATCTCAAAGTCTTATTTGAGCAAAAATCCAGATCTCAATTTCACCCCAAAATCAAAAGGAAAAAAATCAATAAATAAAATAATAAATAAATATAATTATATTACATAGAACATACTTGTCGCATCACATTATGGACGTAAAATGGGTTGTGAATGCCATATTTTGCCAGGTTTGAGAGTTTTCCACTGATAAAGTTAGTCTGTACTGTCTCTTTAAGAGCTGAACGTGTGAGTGACACATCCTCTCGCCTCAGATATCGACGAGTGTGCGGGTCCTGATAACTCCTGTGACGGTCACGGCTGTATTAATCAGGTGGGCTCGTACCGATGCGAGTGCAGGTCCGGTTTCATCTTCAACAGCATTACCAGATCCTGTGAAGGTCAGTGGTTAAGAGGTCAAAGGTCGTAGGTTCAAACCCGCACCAGGGTTCATGCATTTGAATTTATTTGCCAAACACAGCGTGCACAGTTTGTCTTCTGTTGATCTGTGTGCCGTATCTCTTTCTCTTGAACATAAATGAGGAATAAATAAATGAAATGTACAGACTTTGCTTTAACTTCAGTTTGCATGTCTGAGGGTCTCGAAGTTCATTTCCAACTCTTTTTAAATGCAACATTTACACTGAATAAAATGATAAAAAATATAATAAAATATTATTTTGTTATTTGTATAATTTTTTAATTAAATAATATATCATTTAAAATAAATTATACATCATATATAAAACATTATTATTTAATTCAAATAATTCAAATATAATCAAATATGATTTTAATAACTATTTTTATAATTATTTAAAATAATTATATTGTGTGTATATATATATATATTAGTAATACAATTATACTATATACTATATACTTATAATTTTATATATAATTTAAATAATTATAAAATATAAAATAATGTAATTATATATTTTTATTTAATTATACTTATTATAATTATTAATTATAACTATTTAATTGCTTAAAATATTTCATATATATATAATCATTAAATGTATAAAAAAATGTTTAAATAGTTGTTTAAAATAATTTAATTATATATAACTTTTTATTAAATTATACAATATATTATTTAATTTAGACAATTAAAAATATAAATAAATATTTAAATGATAATTTGTATATTATAATTATTTTAAAAGTTATATATATATATATATAACATTATTATTATTATTTTAATGCACCTATTTCTTGATTCCTGTTGATCTGAATGCCGTATTCCTTTTCTCCTGAACGTCAGACATCAATGAGTGCAGGAGCTATCCGGGCCGACTCTGCGCACACAAGTGTGAGAACGTCCTGGGCTCCTACAAGTGCAGCTGCACCACCGGCTTCAAGCTGGCTCTCGACGAGAGGAACTGCGAAGGTACTCGAAAACCCATTTAACTAAAGGCCCGTTCACACCAACGACGATAATGATAAAGATAACAATTCTAAAAACTCAAAGAATAGTAGAGTCACACCACAACGATATGGAGAAACGTTATCGTTGGGATCACTTTTGGAACGATTTTTTTTCCCAGCTGTTGAACGATAATGTTATGTGGTGGTGCTTTAAATTGCTGAATGTTAATTGTTCTATCTGAGATCGCAGGTGCAGTCATGAATGACGTCATGGGAAACCCCGTATTTAAGCCGGTCCGGAATTGAGGCTGGTCTCTCTCTCGGCTCTCTCTCGGCTCTCTCGGTTCTCTCGGCTCTCGCGACGCTCGCTGCTCTAGCTGCCTCTACCCTTCTGATCAGTAACAGCTGGGGTTTCTTGCCACATGGCGAGCAGTCCACGGTCTTCGCCTCGGCTGTTCCAGATCATGGACTGAGTTTTTATTTTGGTTATTTTCAAGCCAGGTAGTGGGTATTTTCTTTGATCACTTTTATTATTTAGTTGATACAGCGTAGGAAAGCAGTGGTCCGGAAGACTCACTCTGTTTGTTGTTTTCTTCGGGAGCAGATAAGAACTTGCTTACAGAGTTAGATAGTCAGGCTTTCTGTTTTCCTTTTGCTACCCTACCTGTGCTATTAGTTTGATTTATTGTTTATTGTTGGTGCGCTCTCTCATGTTTCATTAAAAGAAACGATGTACACTTTGAAACCTCACCCAATCGTCTGTGATTCTTGATATGTACGGTCCTTGTCTTACATGTGTTTTAACGAGCCTAATTAGATAAAGGGCCGTAACATATTTGGGAACTCGTCCGGGATCGAATTTTGTGTGGCTTTGTTTGATCTTTTGATCTGCTCACACTTTGTATTTGTTACTTGAGTAACTTCAGTAACTTTGTTGAATCACAGTCGATTGGTGTGTGTGTATATTTTCTCGTGTAGTGCTCGTTAAATTTTTTTCCTTATAATAACCAGACGTTATTTTTAATCATGTTTGAATTAGCGAACTTCATTGCGAAACCGACGCAAGCTGAGCTGTTTCAAATTAATAGAGTAGATCTTACGAGGATTGCTGCTCATTTTAAGGTCAATTTTCGTAAGACTTCAACTAAACATGAGCTTCAGATTCTGCTTGTTGATTCATTGCATGAACAAGGCGTTTTTGGTGATGAGGAAAAGATGACGGATTATCCTGATGTTGAATTTGAAGGTAGTTCCGAAGATCTTGCGATGCAGGTTAAAAAATTGCAGTTGCAAGCTAAAGAGCACGAGATAGTTTTGTTGAGAGAGAGAGAAGGGTGGGAGCGTGAGAGAGAGAGAACTAGAGATCGTGAGAGACATGAACTTGAACTGAAAAAGCTCGAAATGGAGCAAGCGTGCCGTCTAAAAGAGATTGAGTTAAGCGCTCGTGAAAGGGGCTTATCTGACACTTCTGATTTCGACGTGAGTCGTAATATTCGTATTGTTCCTCCTTTTCGAGAACAAGAAGTTGATAAATTTTTTGCTCTTTTTGAACGCGTCGCTGTCAATATGAAATGGCCGAAGACTTTTTGGCCCATGTTGTTACAGTGTGTTTTTGTGGGTAAAGCCCAGGAAGTTTTTTCCTCTTTATCAGTCGAAGACTCTCTTAATTATGAGCAAGTGAAGACATCCGTTCTCAGAGTGTATGAGCTAGTCCCCGAGGCTTATCGTCAGAAATTTCGTAATTTACGGAAAACTGATGAGGCTTACGTTGAGTTCGTTCGGGAGAAAGAATCACTGTTTGATCGTTGGTGTGCTTCCATGAAAGTGACCACTTTTGAAGAGCTTCGTGAACTGATTATTTTAGAGGAATTTAAAAACTGCTTACCAGAACGCGTTGTAATCTATCTTAATGAGCAAAAAGCTTCTAAATGTTCTGTTGCTGCGACATTGGCTGACGAATATGTGCTCACACATAAGAACGTGTTTAGTGTCGCACCGAAGTTTCCTTCAGCTAACAGCACTCGGTCTTCTCAGCGTAATTTTGAACGCCCCCTGCCTGTTGATAAAGCGGCGCTAAGTTCTGATAAGTCTGTGTTCTCACCCGTTTGTTTCTATTGTAAGAAACGCGGACACATTATTTCTGAGTGCAGTGTGCTCAAAAAGAAAAACCGTGTTCCTAAACCGGTAGGTTTATTGATGACGTCCATGCCACAAGTGAAAGGACTTGAGTTGTTGGCTTCGGAAGCTGACATGTGTGAAAATGAGGGATATGTGCCGTTTTTGATGGACGGATTTGTATCTTTGTCAGGTAGTGCTTCGCGCAAACCAGTCAAGATACTTCGTGATACAGGCGCTGCTCAGAGTTTTATTCTGGAAGGAATATTGCCGTTGTCTGATGAGAGCTCTGTTGGTTCAAGTGTCTTAGTACAAGGATTTGAGATGGGCTTCGTTAAGGTACCTTTGCACGAGATCGAAATTGAATCTTCCCTTGTGTCTGGCCGCGTTGTTGTTGGAGTGCGACCATGTCTTCCCGTTCGAGATGTCACGTTTATCTTAGGGAATGACTTAGCGGGAGGAAAAGTTTTTGCTAGCCCTGAGGTAACTGATGATCCTTTTCTGTGTCTTACTGTTGCTGATGCCTTAGCTCAGGAATATCCTGAGGTTTTTCCCTCATGTGCTATTACTCGCGCTATGACTCAGAGACTAAAAGGTAAAAGCCTTAGTGAATCAGAAAGTGAGTGTAATTTTGATTTGAGTGATACATTCTTTTCTAATTCTGATTTTTGTGAAGTGAGATGTTCAAATTTTGTTGACGGTTCAGATAGTGCCGTTAAAAAATTAGATGAACATATTATGGGGCCTACTAAATTGTCTCTGTCTCGCGAGCAGCTTATTGTTGAACAGAGGAAAGATGAGAAGTTGTCATCCCTCTTTGAAGCTGTTGTTCCTGCTGAGCAACTCGAACACGTATCGCAAGGATACTTTGTAGAAGATGGAGTGTTGATGAGGAAGTGGAGACCACCTACTGCATCTGCTGATGATGAGTGGCAAATCGTCAAACAGATAATAGTTCCCTCCTCGTACCGCTCTGAAATTTTGAGTCTTGCGCATGATAGCCCGTTTGCCGGTCACTTAGGAGTAAATAAAACGTACGATCGAATACTCCGAAATTTTTTCTGGCCTGGCCTGAAAACTGATGTAGCAAGTTATTGCAGAAGCTGTCATGTGTGCCAAATGACGGGAAAACCGAACCAGAATGTTTCACCTGCTCCGTTGCATCCTGTTCCAGCTATCGGTGAACCATTTGAGCGTGTGATGATCGATTGTGTCGGTCCTTTGCCTCGCACGAAGTCGGGAAACCAATATCTGCTCACTATAATGTGCACGTCAACGCGTTTTCCAGAGGCCATTCCTCTGCGTAAAATCACTGCACCAGTGATCGTAAAATCACTTATAAAGTTCTTTTCACTGTTTGGACTTCCACGTACTATTCAGTCGGACCAAGGCACGAATTTTATGTCCCGTGTGTTCAAGCAAGCTTTAGATCAGCTGCATATCCAACATTGCACCTCAAGTTGTTACCATCCGGAAAGTCAGGGAGTACTTGAGAGGTTCCACCAGACTTTAAAATCAATGCTGCGTGCGTTTTGTCTTGAGTTTCAAAAAGATTGGGACGAAGGAGTGCCTATGGTCATGTTCGCAGTGAGAGAAGTAGTGCAGGAGTCGTTAGGTTTTAGTCCGGCCGAGTTAGTGTTCGGGCATACTGTTCGTGGCCCACTGAAGCTGATCAGAGATCATTGGACTAGTGATGTACCTCAAAATAACATACTTGACTATGTCTCAAGCTTTCGTTTTAAGTTGCATCGTGCATGCGAATTGGCCAAAGAGAATTTGGAGATTGCACAGCAACGAATGAAGCAGCGTTTTGATCGTCGTGCTAAACTTCGTAGCTTTACTCCTGGTGACAAGGTGCTTGTGCTGATGCCAGTGCCTGGGTCTGCCTTGCAGGCTCGTTATTTTGGTCCCTATCGAGTGAAAGAAAAGGTGAGTGAGCTTGATTATGTTATCTCGACGACAGACAGAAGAAAGAAAACTCGTCTCTGTCACATTAACATGCTCAAGCCGTACTTTGAAAGATCGCCAGATTTGTCTGAAAAAAAGTCGGCTGTGTTAACCGTTTCACCCACAGACTTTCCGGTGGCCGGAGGACAGAGGCTGTCCAGTGCTGATATACTTGACACCAAGGCGCTGTCCAGTCCTGAATCTTCGATCCACCCATTGTGTTCTGCTGTATCGGACAGCGGTGATGATTCTTCTTTCGATGAGGATGTAGAGTTTCCTTCTACCGAACTGGTTGCGGGAAGATTGAAAAATTCTGAGATCATTCAAACCTTAGACTCACATCTTTCTCATTTGACCGTTGCCGAACGAGCTGATGTGACTAATATTATTCGGACGTACAGTAATTTGTTCTCCGATATTCCATCTCGTACTTCGTTAATAGAGCATGACATCGATATTGGTGACTCGTTGCCTATTAAACAGCACGCATATCGGGTAAGTCCTGAAAAGAGAATGTTGTTGCAAAATGAGGTGACCTTCATGCTTGAGAATGACATCGCAGAGCAAAGTTTTAGTCCTTGGAGCTCACCCTGTTTGCTCGTAAAAAAACCGGACAGTACATTTCGTTTTTGTACTGATTTTAGACGCGTTAATGCTGTGACCAAACCAGATAGTTATCCATTGCCTCGCATGGAAGATTGCGTGGATCACGTAGGAAATGCTGTGTTTGTTACGAAGATCGATCTGCTTAAAGGATACTGGCAGGTGCCGTTGTCAGATCGTGCGAAGGAAATCAGTGCGTTCGTAACACCAGATCATTTTCTCCATTATACCGTAATGGCTTTCGGTTTACGAAACGCCCCGGCAACCTTTCAGAGACTGGTCAATCGCGTCATCGAAGGCATGCATAACGTTGAAGCATATTTGGATGACTTGGTCCTTTACAGCGCGTCTTGGCCAGAACATGTGGAGCAACTCGATACGCTTTTCAGTCGTTTGTCTCAAGCTAACCTTACGGTTAATTTAGCGAAGTGCGAATTCGGCCGAGCTACGGTCACTTATCTGGGAAAGATTGTTGGTAGCGGTCAGGTTCGACCCGTTGAGTCTAAGGTAGAGTCCATCACTCATTTTCCCGTGCCCAATATACGTCGTGAGCTTCGTCGGTTTTTGGGTATGGTTGGGTACTACAGAAATTTTTGTAAGAATTTTTCTGTAGTTGCTTCGCCCTTAACCGACCTTCTTAGTCCTAAGGTTCCATTTAAATGGTCTGAGATTTGTCAATCGAGTTTCGAGAGAGTTAAAGCCCTTTTAGTTAATTCTCCCGTTTTGTCTGCTCCTGATTTTACCACTCCGTTTTCTCTTGCTGTTGATGCAAGTAACACCGGTGCTGGAGCTGTTCTCCTTCAATCAGATCACACTGGCGTCGAACATCCTGTTTGCTATTTTTCACGTAAATTTAATAAACCTCAACGACGTTACTCGACTATTGAGAAGGAGGCGCTCGCCCTTGTTCTTGCTATTCAACATTTTGACGTTTATGTTGGTTCTGTTTCGTACCCATTGACTGTTTATACGGATCACAATCCCTTGATTTTTATTGATCGGATGAAAAATAACAATCAACGTTTGATGCGTTGGAGTTTATTCCTACAGCCTTTTGAGCTTGACATTCGTCACATTCGGGGTAAGGATAACGTGGTTGCGGATGCTTTATCTCGCATCTAAATTAATTGCAGGCTCTGAGGTAAGATATATATTTTTACCCTACAATTAATTATTTAAGGGTGAGGGTGTTATGTGGTGGTGCTTTAAATTGCTGAATGTTAATTGTTCTATCTGAGATCGCAGGTGCAGTCATGAATGACGTCATGGGAAACCCCGTATTTAAGCCGGTCCGGAATTGAGGCTGGTCTCTCTCTCGGCTCTCTCTCGGCTCTCTCGGTTCTCTCGGCTCTCGCGACGCTCGCTGCTCTAGCTGCCTCTACCCTTCTGATCAGTAACAGCTGGGGTTTCTTGCCACATGGCGAGCAGTCCACGGTCTTCGCCTCGGCTGTTCCAGATCATGGACTGAGTTTTTATTTTGGTTATTTTCAAGCCAGGTAGTGGGTATTTTCTTTGATCACTTTTATTATTTAGTTGATACAGCGTAGGAAAGCAGTGGTCCGGAAGACTCACTCTGTTTGTTGTTTTCTTCGGGAGCAGATAAGAACTTGCTTACAGAGTTAGATAGTCAGGCTTTCTGTTTTCCTTTTGCTACCCTACCTGTGCTATTAGTTTGATTTATTGTTTATTGTTGGTGCGCTCTCTCATGTTTCATTAAAAGAAACGATGTACACTTTGAAACCTCACCCAATCGTCTGTGATTCTTGATATGTACGGTCCTTGTCTTACATGTGTTTTAACGAGCCTAATTAGATAAAGGGCCGTAACAATAAAAACACTGACAACCAATCAGAATCCATTCTAATTAAAGGGCTCACGCATTTAAAATGGCAGACGACATTGCGGAGAAGATAATCACCGAGGTCCAGAAAAATCCACCATTGTTTTACAAGTCAAGCCACTTTACAAGAAAATGGAGAACAGTCGTTCATCCCTCTGAATGAACAGAAGTATTACCTCAGGTTTCCAGCGCTCGTTTCCACAACATTGTCTTTATTCCTTTAAAGTTGCTGTGAAAAAGACTAGGTGTTGTTTTTATTCCACTGTATTGACTAAATTCACTGTTAGATTATTAGATCGATTACACGATTCACTCAGAACACAGTATGCTGAGGACATCTGCTGGTTAAAGCCGTGTAAAAGCAACAAGATTAGAACAGCAAGAACATGTTCAATGACGTTGTACACACTTTTAAACCGCAGCGCATGAGCTTAGAATAAACAGACTGTTATTGTTTGTTAAGTATATAGTTATGGTTATAGTTGTGAACGGGCCTTAAAGGTGCAGTGTGTGATTTTTAGCGGCATCTAGTGGTGAGGTTGTGAATTGCACCCAACAGAAGTTACGGTGGCCGACAGGAAGTGATGTCGTCGTCTGAGACAGCAGAGAGTAGCCAGTTCAGCAATGAGCTTTCTTTAAAAAAATTAATTAAGAAATTAGGTTTACTTAATTATTCAGTAAAACAATATGTTATTGCGAATATTATTGTCACTTGTTCATCATTGTGTCAGTGTTTTATTCGCTGACTTTAGCTATAGCTTCTTTGCACGAAGAACAACATAGTGCCGAAACGTGTTTGTCCGTTCAGGGCCACCGTAGAAACATGTGGATGTAAGGAGACCCGTGGTGTGTGTAGAGAGAAATGCCTCATTCTAAGCTAATAAACACATAACGGTTCATTAAGTAAGGTCTTTATACACCACTGAAAACATAGTTATGTATATGATAATGCATTTCTGTCAACAGATCCTCCTAAATATTACACAATGCACCTTTAATAATTAACTCAGTCAGCCTTGGTTCATTCTCTGGCCTGTCGTTTCCCCCGCAGACCTCAACGAGTGCGAGAGCGCCCCCTGCAGTCAGGAGTGTGCCAATGTTTACGGGTCCTATCAGTGTTACTGTCGCCGTGGTTACCAGCTGAGTGATGTGGACGGGATGACCTGTGAAGGTGAGTGTCTGAGACTGTCCCTGCGTCTCAATGTCCACGCTATCCATCCTAAACTGTGTGTGAGATTAGAATAAGTGTGTCCCAAAGCATTTATGTTGAAAAGATTATGCCAGAAGTCCTCGGATGATCTACTATTTCCAGTGGATTTTTGAAGTGTGGATCCGTGTTCACTATAAAGGCTAATATTACCCACAATCCATTGCGCTTTGGAGGAGGAACTGCAAACACGAGTGTTAAAAAACTACAAAACATGGGGGATAGGGTTTTAGATAAAGGTCTGAGTGACTCATCAAAGTTTAACCTGATTAAATAAATATTTAATTTAATGTTATCCATGTCATATTTCATCTGCAATAACAATGTGGACTTTTAAAAAGGTCCGTTTGACCATTAACTTTTAAATGCATCTTTAATAATGCATTAATATGAGGAGAGTCTCTGCATGAAAGACACGCGACTCCGATACTGTATGAAATTAAATAAAATGTGGAGGATTTCATCTTTGACAAGATGATTGACAGGCCAGTTTACTGTGACAAGATGATTGACAGGCCAGTTTACTGTAACAAGATGATTGACTGGCCAGTTTACTGTGACAAGATGATTGACAGGCCAGTTTACACTGACGAGATGATTGACAGGCCAGTTTACTGTGACAAGATGATTGACAGGCCAGTTTACTGTAACAAGATGATTGACTGGCCAGTTTACTGTGACAAGATGATTGACAGGCCAGTTTACACTGACAAGATGATTGACAGGCCAGTTTACCGTGACAAGATGATTGACAGGCCAGTTTACTGTAACGAGATGATTGACAGGCCAGTTTACTGTAACAAGATGATTGACAGGCCAGTTTACACTGACGAGATGATTGACAGGCCAGTTTACTGTGACAAGATGATTGACAGGCCAGTTTACTGTAACAAGATGATTGACAGGCCAGTTTACTGTAACAAGATGATTGACAGGCCAGTTTACACTGACAAGATGATTGACAGGCCAGTTTACTATAACGAGATGATTGACAGGCCAGTTTACACTGACGAGATGATTGACAGGCCAGTTTACTGTGACGAGATGATTGACAGGCCAGTTTACCGTGACGAGATGATTGACAGGCCAGTTTACCGTGACGAGATGATTGACAGGCCAGTTTACCGTGACGAGATGATTGACAGGCCAGTTTACCGTGACGAGATGATTGACAGGCCAGTTTACCGTAACGAGATGATTGACAGGCCAGTTTACCGTAACGAGATGATTGACAGGCCAGTTTACCGTGACGAGATGATTGACAGGCCAGTTTACCGTGACGAGATGATTGACAGGCCAGTTTACCGTGACGAGATGATTGACAGGCCAGTTTACCGTGACGAGATGATTGACAGGCCAGTTTACCGTAACGAGATGATTGACAGGCCAGTTTACCGTAACGAGATGATTGACAGGCCAGTTTACCGTGACGAGATGATTGACAGGCCAGTTTACCGTAACGAGATGATTGACAGGCCAGTTTACCGTGACGAGATGATTGACAGGCCAGTTTACTGTGACGAGATGATTGACAGGCCAGTTTACTGTAACAAGATGATTGACAGGCCAGTTTACCGTGACGAGATGATTGACAGGCCAGTTTACCGTGACGAGATGATTGACAGGCCAGTTTACCGTGACGAGATGATTGACAGGCCAGTTTACCGTGACGAGATGATTGACAGGCCAGTTTAGTGTGACAAGATGATTGACAGGCCAGTTTACTGTAACAAGATGATTGACAGGCCAGTTTACTGTAACAAGATGATTGACAGGCCAGTTTACTGAAACGAGATGATTGACAGGCCAGTTTACTGTAACAAGATGATTGACAGGCCAGTTTACTGTAACAAGATGATTGACAGGCCAGTTTACTGTGACGAGATGATTGACAGGCCAGTTTACTGTAACAAGATGATTGACAGGCCAGTTTACTGTGACGAGATGATTGACAGGCCAGTTTAGTGTGACAGAGAGCAACCGATAAAGACATAATTGTATGACGTGATAGTTTGTCCCAAAGCTTATCTACTCTTCTGATACACATATACTTCAAGCGAAAATTTTCTTCACAAAATGAGTACATACTTGAGGGCGTAGTGTAAGTGGGCGAATTGAGACGCAGCACAGGACTCATTGTTTGCTGTCACACTCCATCATTCATGCAGTGTGTTTTGCTCTTCAGACATCGATGAGTGTGCGCTGCCCACCGGTGGACACATCTGCTCTTACCGATGCCACAACACACCAGGAAGCTTTCACTGCACGTGTCCCGTCACCGGATACACACTCGCTCCCAACGGACGCAGCTGCCAGGGTCAGGAACACACAGTTATCCGGATCACAATGTTCATATCACACAATACAGAAATCAGTGTTCATATAAATGGTCTCATTTGTTAACATTAGTAAGTGGAGTAACTAACAACGAACAATACTTCATTTATGAACATTTCTTAATTTTAGTTAATAAAACTGTTCGTGTTCATGTTAGTTCACTAAATCTTGAAAACGTATTGTAGTGTAAACTGTTATTACAAATCATTGTGTTTTAAATATTACTATTTAGGTTTATTAGTCCTTCGGATGAGGCGTTAAACCGAGGTCCGGACTCACAAAAATATTACATAAATAAACATTAAATGATAAATAATAATATTAAAAATGTATTTATTATAAATAATATTGAATAAGTAACAAATAATAATAATAACAAATAAATAAAATTCTATTTTGTATATATTTTATATAAATGAAAATATAATATGTAAACTATATATATATATATATATATATATATATATATATATACACTTTAAAAATAAATAAAAGTATACCAAATACTTTATATATAAAATATAATTTAATTTAACTAATTAAAAATAAACATGCAATAAGTATACTATTTTCTTTAATAAAAATAAATATAAAATATAATTAAATATAATAAAAATTATCTAAGTATTATTTTCATTTAAAATAATAATATATAATTAAAATGTAATTAAATTAATATTAAAAAATAAATATACTTTAAATTGTTTATTTTTATTTCGTTTTAGTTCCATTGCAACATTTCTAATTTTCTATTTTGTTTAAGTTTTTAATCTACTATTTATTTTTTATTTTATGTCAGTTTTATTTCAATGAACAAATATATTTTTATGTTTTTAGTTAACGATATTAACCCTGAGTGTCATTGGTCAGAATTCATAAAATGTGTCAAAAAAGTTGTAATTGATAAACCATCAATTTCACATATAATGTGCATCATTTGTCATATTACTCCACTTTATGCTGTGGCAAAAGCCCTTAAAGTGACAGTTCATCCAAAAATGATAATTCTGTCATTAATTATTCATCCTCATGTCCTTTCGTTCATCTTCGGAACATAAATGAAGATATTTTTGATGAAATTGAGAGATTTCTGTCGCTCCATTGACGAGCAACTAACACTTTGATGCTTCAAAACTTTACAAAGTGATCGTAAAACTAATCCATATGAATTGAGCGGATTCTGATGAGACACAATCGCTTGATATGATAAATGACAACGAGGATGAATAATTAATGACAGAATTTTCATTTTTGGGTGAACTATCCCTTTAAATATGGCCAAATCACTGTAAATAAAGCTAAGTGCTTTATTTAAACATACTCATCAAGACCAACACTAATATTGCTGTGTTTCCCCCCCGCGAGCAGATATCGATGAGTGTGTAGCCGGGACTCACGCCTGCACAGAATCCCAGAGCTGCTTCAACATCCAGGGTGGATATAAATGCCTGAGCTTCGACTGTCCTGCGAACTACAGGCGCTCTGGAGACACGTGAGTGACTGACGGATTCAAGGCAGCCAGAACTCGTTCAACAGCCCAAATCAAGAGCAGAAGGACATTAAACAAATGCACTGATTCTTGACTTTATGCTGTAGGAATTTAATCCAATTTTGAGTTCCCGTTAACTTTGATATTTGTCATATCTGAGAGTCGGTTTCCAAATATTTTTTAAATGTACCGTTTCCACTGAATACGAACAAAGAAAATAAAAAACTAAATAATAAATAATAATAAAATAATAATAATATTAATAATTTATGAATAGTAAGGAATAATTAATATATATAAAATATAATTTTCCTTTTATCTATGACAATTAATTTTTTTTAAATAAATTATATAAAATATAATATGTGAACTATATATATCAAATCAATTAATCGCATCTAACAAAAGTTTGTATATATTTTTATTATATATATATATACATACATATTTAATTTAAATAATTAAAAATAAACATTTCCACTGAACATGAACAAATAAAAAATATAATACAAATTATGCAGTCTAGAAACAAAAAAACAAAAAAATAAAAAAATAATACAAAATTACGCAAATATTAGTACATATAAATCTTGCAGGAGTTGACATATAGCTCAGATGTTGCAGGAAGATATTAATATCAGAAGTGGGGTTCCTAACACATCTGCTGATCACACTGTGCATGAACGCAATGCATGAGTTGTGCACAAAGTTTCATTAATACACGTTGCCATTAATATCATTAATATCCCCTACCGATAAGAGCGCAACAGTTCCGGAAGTATTTTTTCCCATTCATTTTCTCCCCCCAAAAAAAGTTTCAATACAAATTGAACTATGCCGGCTTGATCCGAGATGCATCGCAATATTTAATAATACTGTTCTACTGTGTAGAAAAGAAATGGGACTGTTGCACTCTTCTAGAGTTGTGCACTCTAAAACATGCTGGGTTGTTTCAACCCAACTTTGGGTCAAATATGGACAAACAAACCCAGCCGTTGGGTTACATTTTTTAAATGACATTTTTAACCCAAACATTTGGGTTTGTCCATATTTGACCCAAAACTGGGCTAATTTTTTATTTTGATTTAATTGGGTTAAAACAACCCAGCATTTTTTAGAGTGTGATGTCACTGTGAATGCTCCTCCCCCCTCAAACAAACCCCTCCCCCTAAAATCACACACTCCTCCGCATGTCGTGCACCGTTCTAACCCCTCTTTCTCTTCTCTCTTCTCTCTTTTCCCACGTGTTTCTCTCCATCTCCCCTTCGCAGTCGCTGTGAGCGCTTGCCTTGTAATCTGACTAGCGAGTGCCTGGCCTTGCCTGTGAGAATTACCTACTACCACCTGACATTCCCCACCAAAATCCCCATTCCCACCAACATCTTCCGCATGGGCCCGTCCAACTCGGCGCTCGGGGACGACATCGAGGTGGCCATCGTGGACGGGAACCAGGGAGGCTTCTTCTCCGTCAAACGCGTGGATCACGGCGGCGTGTTGGTGGTTCAGAAACCCATCACGCTTCCTCAGGACTTTGAAATCTCTCTGGAGATGAAACTGAGGCGATTCGGACACCTTAGCGTTTACCTCTTCAAGATACGCTTGTTTGTAACCCCGGACGAGCTGAGCAACGTCATCACTGAATGAAACCAGTGCTTGATTAAAGCAGACGCTCCGATGTGCCTCTGGAATCTCGTCTAATGTTGCCTTCAAGTCCTTCTGGAAACGTCCCCCATCAAGTGATTTTGACATTGATTTTAATCAAGTCTGTCTCTGACATGATAATCCAGTTCTTCACTACTAATTGACCATTCGCTAAGCTCCGCCCCCTCTTGGTTACTGTTGCTAACTCAGACATGTTTTGCAGAACGTTTAAAAACAATAAACTGGAGAGTTCCGTGATAAATACATCACAAAAAGAACTGAATATTACATTGCATTACAATGTGCGCGTAAAGTGGTAAAAAAAATCAATAAATTAAAATGATGATGAAAAAATATTTGCATTGAGTAAAATATGCACATAACATGGTAGAAAAATTGCAATGAATTAAAAAAATAAATATTTGCAGTAAAATATGCACATAAAATGGTTATAAATTTCACAAATTAAAATGTATTTGCAGTAAAATATGCACAATAAACTGGTAAAAAAAATTAACTTATTAAACATGTATTTGCAGCAAAATATGCACAATAAAGTGAAAAAAAAAGTCACATATTAAATATGTATTTGTAGTAAAATATGCACAAACTGGCGAAAAATCCCAATATATATATTTTTTATTTGTAGATTATGCACATTAAGTGGTAAAAAAAAAAACCATAAAACATTTTTCAAAATGTATTTGCAGTAAAATAAATATGCACATAAAATGGTAGAAAAATGGACACTCATTAACGACACTCAGAAACATGATCAACCCATGAAGACTTGAAGGCAACATTATTCTCGACTTTAATCTCGATACTGCAGAAAGCAAAGTTCCTCAGGTGTCTAATGGGAATATATTACCTGAGATGATGTTCTTCTTGTATCAAAACTGCTGTTCATTATATACTCTAGTCTATGACTGTATCTGAAACTACTTTCAAATACCCAAACTGTGATCAGATGTGAGACTTGAATCAGACGTCTGTATGTTATAGGCCACTAGATGGCGCTGTTAGGCAAAGCAAATCAACTGCTGTCAAAATCATTTTTATTATTACATTCTATTATTTTTAGTCTATTATTTTCTAATAAAATTTTACTTACTTTAGGATTCTTGTATTTTATTTAAAAAATATATATTTTTGGCTTTAAATAGTTTTTATTTTTTTTTGATACAGTGGAGAGATGAAATGGAAAGTGGGAACGGCGGTTGGAAAATTACCACACACGTCATGTGCACTAGCCACCCTGACGCGATTTTATTAACATTTAATTAGTCATGTAGGAAGCATCCATTAATCATTGAAGTGGTTAGCTGGATAATTAGCCAGGCATTTGAACCCTTTAGCCTGTATTTAGAGGATACATTAGCCGCTAATCCACCAACATACACCCAGAAACAGACGGAGACGTCGATCTTTGAAGAGAGATCTGAAAGATGCTAACTGTAACTGCTAGCCAGGGTAAATATGGTTAGCTAAAACTAAAACCATTAAAACACCATTTGCATTAGTTGAATAAAATAAAAAATTCAGCTAGTTGACAAGACAACATTTCTCATTTTCCTTTGGTTTAAGCTGAAGTACTAAAAAAATAGAAACAAAATAAACTAAAACTTCATAAAAACTATATAGACAATGTTTTTTATTTATAAAGGACAAAAACAAAATTACAAAAAATATATATACATTTATTAAAAAATATAAAAATAATTCAAAATATTAATAAAAACTATAGGCCTAATATCAGTGATATCGTAATCAATGATAATGTAACCACTTCTGCCTGCTAGTTAAAACATGGTTATGCTAGTGCTAAAATAATCAACTAAACAATTAGTGTTGAATGTTTGTGCTCAAAATGATTCTAAAATGCTAAATAATAATTGTAATTGGGGATAAACAAAACATTTGAAAAGTAAAGAAAAACAAAAGTTGTAAAATGTACTAACAGTATTTACAGGTTGTAAAAAAAAAAAAAAAAAAATTAGATTCAGTTTTACTTATCATATGTTCTCAAATTGTTTTATTTTTGTAATTTAATATTTACATTTTTGTAAAATCATAATTTTGTTTTAATACAGTACAGTTTTGATCTGCTTGCTATTTGCAATGGTTAACATTTGGAAACATCTGGGTTGGGAAACACCTTAGCAACCATCTCTACAACACTCTTGCAATAATCGAGGAATTCCCTAGCAACCACCTAGTTAATCATAAGAACCATCGAGCAACACCCTAGCAACCATCTAAAACACCCTAAAAACAATCTAGCAACTCCGTAGCAACTATCTACATCACCCTAGCAAAAAAACGATGCCATCGTTACTGTATGTATCACTGTGTATCAAGTATGCACATCTGACCAATCAGAGCAGAGTAGACCAATCACAACAGATTGGGCCATCTGACCAATCAGAGCAGAGTAGACCAATCACAACAGACTGGGCCATCTGACCAATCAGAACAGAGTAGACCAATCACAACAGACTGGGCCATCTGACCAATCAGAGCAGAGTAGACCAATCACAACAGACTGGGCCATCTGACCAATCAGAGCTGAGTAGACCAATCACAACAGACTGGACCATCTGATCAATCAGAGCAGAGTAGACCAATCACAACAGACTGGGTCATCTGACCAATCAGAGAAGAGTAAACCAATCACAACAGACTGAGCCATCTGACCAATGAGAGAAGAGTAGACCAATCACAACAGACTGGGCCATCTGACCAATCAGAGCAGAGTAGACCAATCACAATAGACTGGGCCATCTGACCAATCAGAGCAGAGTAGACCAATCACAACCAACTGGGCCATCTGACCAATCAGAGCAGAGTAAACCAATCACAATAGACTGGGCCATCTGACCAATGAGAGAAGAGTAGGTTGTTGGAAAGGAGTGGTTTAGAGAGACTGAATCTGAATATTATAAGAAAGTGAAAGTGTTTTTGACCTTGAATGCACCTAAACCTGTTGAAGACTCAAAATTAGTAGCTTTACAGCAGAACAGGGGCACTCTAAAGGTGCCTCACACCGCTAGGTGGCATCTCGTTGGGTTTTCTCCTCTCTCCCATCACACACACACACTTTCTGACAGTGAATTATGGGATTCTGGGCTTTGGACAGTGGTCTGAACAATTTGTGGCGAAGCTACATCGCCGCCGTGCACCGAGAAACGATGGGCCGCAGTGTTTGTGTTGGTGCGCTATCAAGACACTGACTATAAATAATAATTACCAGAGAGAAAAAGAGAACTTTCGCTTGACCAGAAACACGGCCTGTCCAAAAGCCATGTTTTTCCCCTCAAGTCACACATGGGGATTTAGCGTTTCTGCTCACGTGAGCGAGTGAGTGCGCGCGCGATGGATTCCCCCCAGCGGCGTTCGCCACAATGTTAGCTTTGATGTTATTTGTGCCGTTTGCCCCTCGTTCTCCGTCTTCCTCGCTCGGCATGTCGTGCACAAGTTGGGTATTATAAGCAGGAGAACATTTTGTGGGTTTGGCTCAGGCCTAAGCAAAACGTGGACCCACCCGCTAATTGCTAATTACAGATCCGTGCCCAGCGGCGGCTCGACTGCTCTGTCAGGGGCTTCTCCCCTCTCTGCAGTAAAAACGCCCGTAACCTGATCTGAGCTTTGGGGTTTCACTGCAACTCCTGCATCCGATCAAAGCGCTCAGAGACGGTGTCTGCAGAAATAATGCACACTTCACTAGAGCTGCTCACTTTAAAGTCACCATGACTTTACCTCTGTACAGATAAAACGCTGTCAAATAATTCACTGGTTAGCATGGACACGCGGAAGCGATAAAAAAAAAAATTCTGTATTATTCATTTTTAAGGCCAGACAGGTAGTTTGTTGAGGTCAGTTAGTAAAGAAAGACTACGCGCCTGCGCACATATATATTCAAACACACATACCTATAGACTAAACACGTAATACGCATGTGCACGCCGTCAGCGTTTCATAGATTCACGTTTCTTAAGTTTACGCGGAGATGATAACGCTTTTCAAAAACGTTCTAAACTTGCTCCTTGGAACCTGTTTCAAAGTTTGCGTTCTCGAGCCGCCAAACACTGTTGTCGTGTGAATTAACGGCCAGAACACATTAAAAGTTTTCTGAACGGTGTGGTGTAAGTGGCCCCTAAGTTAATAACTAATGATCTTTGCAACGGAAGTGAATCAATCAAAACTAACTTTATCTGGACAATAACTTTATTCTAGAGCTGCTGTAAAGCCCAAACAATCTCTGTTACTATAACTTCCTATTATCACTGTAAAGCTGCTTTGAAACAGTCTATATTGTTAAAAGCGCTATATAAATGAAGGTGACTTGACTTGACAAAATAATGAAAATTAACATTTCTTTCTTTTATTTATGAAATATTGCAGTGTTTATTTATGGAAGAGGATTAGGGCCAAGCAATAATAAAAAAATAAAAACATCTCGAGATTAAAGTCATTATAATGCGAGATTAAAATCATTACATTTCAAGAAAAAAAGTCGAAATACAATGTTGAGAATAAACTCATAAAATTTCGAGAATAAAGTCGTGTGTTTCGATAAAAAAAACCTCGTTAAATTTCGAGAGAAAAAAAAAGTAGAAATACAATGTTGAGAATAAACTCATTAAATTTCGAGAATAAAGTTGTTGTGTTTCGATAAAAAAAAACTCGTTAAATTTAGGGAGAAAAAAAGTCGAAATACAATGTTGAGAATAAACTAATAAAATTTCGAGAATAAAGTTGTTGTGTTTTGATAAAAAAAACTAGTAAAATTTCGCGAAAAAAAAAGTTGAAATACAATGTTGAGAATAAACTCATTAAATTTCGAGAATAAAGTTGTTGTGTTTTGATAAAAAAAACTAGTAAAATTTCGCGAAAAAAAAAGTTTAAATACAATGTTGAGAATAAACTCATTAAATTTCGAGAATAAAGTTGTTGTGTTTCGATAAAAAAAAAAACGCGTTAAATTTAGGGATAAAAAAAGTCGAAATACAATGTTGAGAATAAACTAATAAAATTTCGAGAATAAAGTCGTTGAGTTTTGATTAAAAAAAACCTTGTTAAATTTTGAGAGAAAAAAAGTCGAAATACAATGTTGAGAATAAACTCATTAAATTTCGAGAATAAAGTTGTTGTGTTTTGATAAAAAAACTCGTAAAATTTCGTGAAAAAAAAAGTTGAAATACAATGTTGAGAATAAACTCATTAAATTTCGAGAATAAAGTCGTTGTGTTTCGATAAAAAAAAAAACTCGTTAAATTTAGGGAGAAAAAAAGTCGAAATACAATGTTGAGAATAAACGAATCAAATTTCGAGAATAAAGTCGTTGAGTTTTGATTTAAAAAAAACTCGTTAAATTTCGAGAGAGAAAAAAGTCGAAATACAATGTGGAGAATATGGATGGAGGGTGAAACGAATCACGGCACGGCTGCAAAAACGATGCACACTTCACTAGAGCTGTTCACTTTAAAGTCACTATGAAATGAAAATTGACATTTCTTAATTTTTTTATGGAATATTGATTATAAATGATTCATCTGTGCACATATTTCTATTTATTTATCCATATGCCTCGTAATTCTTAATCAATGCAGCGACATCTCTGATTATGAGGGCGGGACAACCTGTCACTCACGTGAGATCTACCAATAGCAAACCACAACCATCCAATCAATTCCTCACAGACAAAATCAAGCCCCGCCCACATTTGTTCTTGTTTGAGAAGCCATTTTAATTCAATTCAATTCAAATTAATTTGTATAGCGCTTTTCACAATACACATTGTTTCAAAGCAGCTTTACAGAAAGTGCATTTAAGAAATGTACATAGAAAAATAAAGTTAGTTAATCATGTATTAATTTAGGGCATAACATCGCTGGCGTCGAGTCGTCTCTTCAGATAGTAAAATATCCATTTTACTTGGATATACGTCACAATAGGGAAGAAAATACTATCAAAACTTTGAGATGCACTAATATTAAAATATCGATCATGTTATGGCCAATGACTGATAAATGGCAGATTAAAAATGTAAGTTTTACCATTTAATTTTAAAATATATTCTGTCGAAATACAAAAGTAATTTTAGTGTTTTATTTAGACAAACATCACAAAACTTAAATTTCGTATTCAAATGATTCATTATATAATATTTTGTCTAAACAAATTAAAATAATTTGTCATTTTATTAGACGAAATATTACAAAAGTTTAATATTTGCAGTTGTTTTAAATGTTCAAAATGAATCGAGACTTTACAAAATCAGAACGTACACGATGAATAATCGTTTTGAGATTTGCTCAAAATCGTATTTAAATGATTAGTTTCTTTAATAATGTATAGCTTTATAGACAAAAAAATGCAATGAGATTTAACAATTGAATCTAATTGCTGCCAAGGAGAAACAATTAACAAGATCTCATTAGTGATCCAAGGTCAGCTCTTGATTATGCAGCGATTTTCCCAAACGCAGCTTCAAATAAACTCAAAGTTGCCCAGTTCAGGATAAACAGCTCCCTTGTATTTTTCCTATTAAAAGATAGATGATATATAGATGGATAATATGCTAATAAATTTAAATTCCACATGAGAGTTTGGGATGCCGGACTGGGAATGCTCTGCTAAACCAAACATTTTTTGGGGAAAAGTTTTATATCAATGTCACAACTTAAAAAAAAGCATTGAAAAACCATGAGTGGCTAACAGGAAACTCGACCACCAATTCTCCTGTGGTGTGATTTTTGGCCTCTCCTCGTTCTCTGTTCGGATTTTTTACCCCCCAAATCCTGATTGTTTGTGTTATGAGCTCCATATTAAGAATGGCCAGTGTGTTTGTGCAAATAATATTTATGTAGTAAAGGTTTCGCCCGCCCGCTGGGTGCTTGGTTCTGTGGTGGGTTCTGCTGGACGCCGTCCACTTGTTGGAGAGCTTCAACTGGGAAGAAAGATTATTTTACCCAGTCATCACCAGAGATCACGGCCTGTTTGCTCAAGTCATCTCACAATGGGCTCTACTGTGTCTGGAGCGCCTTAGCAGTTTAGCATGTCGTCATCGACAGGGAAACCGAATCCTGCATCATTAATATGTATTCCTCTGGTAGATCCCAGAAGACACTAGCCGCGTTTCCATTACCCTTCAAATTGCGCAAATTGAATTAGCGAATTGAAAAAACGCCCAATGGAAACACGTCAATTTCGCAAAAACTCTCATATATCGCAAAAACGTTTTTACGCTCGCATGAGGTGGTTTTTCAGGCAATTCGAAAAAGGAACTTTTCGCAAAAACTGCAATGAAATGCCACAATTTATCAAGACCTTGAAGCAGAAATGAGAGAGAAACACCTCATATGAGCCGCTCACAAGTATCAGGGGTTTTCCTTGCCATTAATGCTTGGATACACACCTACGTCTCCTTCCATTAGCAATAATGGCTAGTGCAATGGCTGCGATATACATAAACCTACCAACATCCGCTGCAATGATTTTTGGAATGATTATGGCGAGAGAAAAAAAACGACGAAAAGAAAAATACATTTTAGTCGCATATAGCAACATCGGTTAATGGAAACGCCGTCATTTCGCAATCGTTTTTTATCGAAATTTAGAAAATATATCGCAAAAGTTTTGCGCAAATCTGTAATGTAAACACGGCTACTAACATATAGCTCAGGTCAAAGGTCAGATGGTTGTGTTGTCTTCCTGTTTGAATGATTTTGATACTTGATTTTTATCTCCATTTCTGTTTTTTTTCTACTCCTTTTCCCTTTATTTTATTTTTATTGATTTATTCTATTGTAAATAATTGTGGATCAACTATGGTTGTGTTAAACTTGTGCTCTATAAATAAAACTTGGCTTGACTTCCTCCAGCAGGTCGAGGGTGGATCGTGCAGATTTTATACGGTGTGTGAAGTCCTGCCAGCCCAATGACATCTCCTGCGTGCTCGACCCCATCTTGTCCACTTCACACACGGCCATCTCGCTTCCCACCTTCAGAGAATTCAACAAACCAGAAGGTACCAGCCATGAAAATTAAGTAGATCATTTTTTTGTTAAAATTAATTAATCCAAAACAAATATTAGCATTTATTTTATTTTATTTTTAGACAAAATATTGTATAATTTTTGATTTATGATTATATAAATCTAGTTGGTTAAACTGTTAATGTTTATAGCGAACTAGAGCTGAAAAGGGTTGTGCACCATTCAGAACAGATTTACGGATATATTCCAGTTCGATTCCCGAATTTAACGTTGAATTGAGGTAGCAAACAGGATCAGGACTGCAGTTAAAATGTGTCTATAATGTAGGCAGAATTAAAATGAATTGGAAGTCGAGAGAAAATAAAGTTTTGCAATTGCGTAACTAAGTTTGTCAAGACACACTTTAAATGTCTGAAAGTTTTGAAAACAACTTGACAGAACGACAGGCAGAGATAACGATAGAACGAACAAAAGAATGAACAAACGAATGCTGGGTAGAGCAAACGAACGAATTATAGGTAAAACGAACGGACAAATGAATGATAGAACGAACAAACAAATGAACGATAGAACAAATGAACGATAGAACGAACCAACAAACAAACAATAGAATGAACTAACAAATGAACGATAGAACGAACAATAGATAGAACGATAGAATGAACAAACGAATGCTGGGTAGAGCAAATGAACGAATTATAGGTAGAACGAACGGACAAATGAATGATAGAACGAACAAACAAATGAACGATAGAACAAATGAACGATAGAACGAACCAACAAACAAACAATAGAATGAACTAACAAATGAACGATAGAACGAACAATAGATAGAACGATAGAATGAACAAACGAATGCAAGGTAGAGCAAACTAACTAATTATAGGTAGAACGAACGGACAAATGAACGATAGAACGAACAAACAAATGAACGATAGAACAAATGAACGATAGAACGAACCAACAAACAAACAATAGAATGAACTAACAAATGAACGATAGAACGAACAATAGATATAACGATAGAATGAACAAACGAATGCAAGGTAGAGCAAACGAACTAATTATAGGTAGAACGAACGGACAAATGAACGATAGAACGAACAAACAAATGAACGATAGAACAAATGAACGATAGAACAAATGAACGATAGAACGAACCAACAAACAAACAATAGAATGAACTAACAAATGAACGATAGAACGAACAATAGATAGAACGATAGAATGAACAAACGAATGCAAGGTAGAGCAAACAAACTAATTATAGGTAGAACGAACGGACAAATGAACGATAGAACGAACCAACAAACAAACA
Organism: Rutilus rutilus; assembly: GCF_951802725.1. Taxonomy (NCBI): domain Eukaryota; kingdom Metazoa; phylum Chordata; class Actinopteri; order Cypriniformes; family Leuciscidae; genus Rutilus; species Rutilus rutilus. Next base: position 4,220,954 of record NC_140233.1, read on the forward strand.
ATAGAATGAACTAACAAATGAACGATAGAACGAACAATAGATAGAACGATAGAATGAACAAACGAATGCAAGGTAGAGCAAACAAACTAATTATCGGTAGAACGAACGGACAAATGAACGATAGAATGAACTAACAAATGAACGATAGAACGAACAATAGATAGAACGATAGAATGAACAAACGAATGCAAGGTAGAGCAAACGAACGAATTATAGGTAGAACGAACGGACAAATGAATGATAGAACGAACAAACAAATGAACGATAGAACAAATGAACGATAGAACAAATGAACGCTAGAACGAAGCAACAAACAAACAATAGAATGAACTAACAAATGAACGATAGAACGAACAATAGATAGAACGATAGAATGAACAAACGAATGCAAGGTAGAGCAAACGAACTAATTATCGGTAGAACGAACAAACAAATGAACGATAGAACAAATGAACGATAGAACGAACCAACAAACAAACAATAGAATGAACTAACAAATGAACGATAGAACGAACAATAGATAGAACGATAGAATGAACAAACGAATGCAAGGTAGAGCAAACTAACTAATTATAGGTAGAACGAACGGACAAATGAACGATAGAACGAACAAACAAATTAACGATAGAACAAATGAACGATAGAACAAATGAACGCTAGAACGAACCAACAAACAAACAATAGAATGAACTAACAAATGAACGATAGAAAGAACAATAGATAGAACGATAGAATGAACAAACGAATGCAAGGTAGAGCAAACGAACGAATTATAGGTAGAACGAACGGACAAATGAACGATAGAACGAACAAACAAATGAACGATAGAACAAATGAACGATAGAACGAACCAACAAACAAACAATAGAATGAACTAACAAATGAACGATAGAACGAACAATAGATAGAACGATAGAATGAACAAACGAATGCAAGGTAGAGCAAACGAACGAATTATAGGTAGAACGAACGGACAAATGAACGATAGAACGAACAAACAAATGAACGATAGAACAAATGAACGATAGAACGAACCAACAAACAAACGATAGAATGAACTAACAAATGAACGATAGAATGAACAATAGATAGAACGATAGAATGATAAATAGATAAACCGACTTAACGAATGATATACAACGACTGAACAAACGATAGATAGAACGACTGAACGATAGATAGAATGATATAGACAGACAGAACGATAGATAGACAGACAGAATGAAAGATAGGCAGATAGATAGAATGACAGATAGACATAACGATAGCCAATTCTTCAATTCTGAACACATCACAGCACCACATTTTTCAAAGTTGTAAATTAAACAAAGATGATTTTTTTTACAAGAAAATACTATTTCAGGTCTTGCCGTTTCTTTGCAATTGTTTGTGAAATTTACCAGCAATTCCTGAGTGAAAACAAGTGTCTTCTATTAAAAAAAGATGTTTTTTCCCCCCAGAAATCGTTTTCCTGCGATCCTCGACACCCTCTCCCTTTCCTCACATGGACACCCCGGAAATCGTCTACGACATCCTGGAAGGAAACGTCCAGAACTCCTTCGACATCATCAAGCGTCTGGATCACGGGATGATCGTGGGTGAGTGTCACTGTGGCATGTGACTAACAATGCCAGCGGACCACAGACCGAGCCTTGAGGCATTCCTGTCTGGAAATCACATTTGCATCAAGTGGTTTTCTGACCTAATTTCCCATTACGAAAGATTCTCTTGCTTTTTTTTTTTTTAGTTCTTTAAACAAACCAAATGCATATGTGTATCTTTGCGGGAGGAGAGGGGGGAAGCATGAATCTACACGGAGAGGCTTATTCAATCTAACTCGTTCCGACAGTGTGATTCCTATCTGATGATAGGCCTGAAGAGTCGACGGCATCATTTGTGGCCGTTTGAAGACGCTCGTCCATGTGTTGTTCATCCCGAGCCCATGTTTTTCCTTCGCTATAAGCATGTGGCCTTGTTTCCCACTTTTGTGGCTCGACCGACTTTAATGTGTTCTCTGTCTACTCACTGTTTTTCCAGGACACTTTGAAAAGCTCACAAAGAGGTTTTTTGGTGTCCAGACGGTTATTGTTGGTGTGCTTTCACACAAAGGTTATTGGGAAGGGCAACCATTCTGAGTTTATAGAAATGTGGGTGAGACTGATGAGAAACATACTCTTTTGACAACCCTTGAAGCAATATTAAAATGAAATTCATTCATAGATTATATAAGATGGAGCGAAATGTTTATAACGTTCCACGAAATCAGTGGCTATGAACTTTGAAACTAATTAAAGTCAAGACAAGTTACTTTAATGCAATTCAACCATGCATTTTCATGAAAAATTGTTTTTGTTTTTCAACAAAATGTTTGAACTTGACAGAACGACAGACAAGGATAACGATAGATAGAACGTACAAACTATAGCTAGATTGATAGATAGAACAGTAGAACGAACAAACGACGAGACTCATGAGAAACATACTCTTTTGACAACGCTTGAAGCAATATTAAAATGAAATTCATTCATAGATTATATAAGATGTAAGAGTAAAATGTCTAAAACGTTCCACGAAATCAGCGGCTATGAACTTTGAAACTAATTAAAGTCATTTTATTGCCATTCAACCATGCATTTTTTTTCCCAGGACTTGATGTCTCTGGTTTGTGCTTTCATAATACAACAGACTCTACAATATTTACAACGTTTAGCATGCCTTGCACCATCAAATCAGATTAACATTTTTATGTGGTTGATCAATCATTTTTATACTTCCAGAACCCTATTGCTTATAAGTCTGGTGCAAAAAAATCATTGCATTCATTGTAATATATATAAAAAAAAATCTAGTTTTTGTTTGTTTTCAAGCAAAAATCTTTATTTAATTTCCTACACAATGGCGCCTGAACATGAAAGATCAGTTTGACTGAGATGAAACGCATTATAATGAAACCCTGAAGAGTGTAATTGGCCGTCTTTTGTGTGCCAAGACGTCATGGGTAGTTTCCCCTCCTAGCCGAGAGAATAGACTTCCTAAATCACCATAACACAAAAGAGCCACAAACAACTGGCACCGATGCCGACGGCAGACACTCGTGGTCGTGTGGATTCCTGACGTCATGACGTCTGTATGTGTGTGTTTGTCTGGCCTGGTTCGAGTGGGTACCACATGAAAGCGTTTCCTAAACTAAAATGCAAAGAGCCACCTCTTTCTGAACGCGCCGTTCTAACGGTCCTCTCGTATCGTGACCAGAAGCTCCTTAAATTAAACTGGACCTAGAGATGGACGTGGCATGAGTCAGTGTAGGAGAACAGCTGGTGTGGATAAATCAGGGATTTATCAGCTCCGTCCCGTTTCCCTCGGGCTTTGGATTACAATCAAGGAGCTTGATGTGATTTATGAGACATGTCACTGTTAAAACAATATTTGTTGATACTGTGGTGTGTTGTATGAATCTATTAACCTCAACTATTAACATGTGTCATCACAATCCATGGCCTAAAAGCTTGTAGATATGATATAAGAAAGCAAGAATGCTTTCTCAAGATGCAAGCTACTCATAGCGTACAAGTTTTGTAGGTGAAGTGTGCAATTTCTGCATCACTTTGATGACTGAAAAGAATCGTGTTTACATTTCCGGTCAAATTGCGCAAATTGAAATTGCGAATTGAAAATACGCCCAATGGAAACACGTCAATTTTGCAAAAACTCCCGTATATCGCAAAAAAGTTTTTGAGCTCGCATGAATTTCAGGCAATTCTGAAAAGGAATATTTTGCAAAACTGCAATGGAAACTGCAACGTAACATCAGTGAATGGAAACGCCATCATTTCGCAATAGTTTTTTATCGACATTTAGAAAATATCGCAAGAGATCTGCACAAATCTGTAATGGAAACACGGCTAGTGACTGTTTCCAAGCAGGTTTCCGCCACTTTTATTAGTCAAACACGCAGGCCTGCAAATTTACATATGCCTTTGGGAGACATTTTTTTTTTTTTTTAGGTTTTTAATGTACATTTTTGACTGAAATACAATACAATAGTTATAAATTTCAGTTCAAATACAAAACAATATTTTTTTTATACATTTATTCACTTTCATGCATTAAACCTTTAAGCGAGCAGCTTCAGAGATGAAGTTTGATTCAATAATCACACTAAACCACATCAGTTTTGATTTTATTTAAAGTCCACATGTAGTCAATCATTTTATCCCTTAAAAGTCATCTTTGATCACCAAAATGACATATTTAAAAGTTTTTTCCATCTTCACTGTAACTCGACACCCTTGCCTCATTTAGTATGCGTGGTTCTATGAATATGCAAATGAGCCCCGCCTCCACTCACTCACTCAGCTCAGAGATCCACTGGTTGACGATCACATGTTGATCTGATTGGTTACAAGGTAGTTTGTGACGTCAGAAACACCAGCGATTTCAAAGCGTGTTTTTGAGACTGTCTTTGGTTCACTGCAGTTTTAAGGAGAAAACACTCAGCAATGCTGTCGACTTATGAACTTACACATGGTTTGTCTGAAAGCATATTAAAAACACCACATAGACACATAAACAACATTAAAAGCTTGATTTTCTCCACTTTAAGTAGCTTATTTAACATTTATACGACAGCATAAGCAAAAGGAAAGAAAAAAAGTGTTAACACAAATTACATAATCTTACTATTAAACCGATAAGTCCAAATAAATGCAGCGAGTTTCTTTACAGCTTCTTCAGAAGGAATTTCCCAGTCATTGCTATTTGATTTGGACTGGGAATACCCAACACTGGGAGCGGTTTCTGTCATCCACACGTTTGTGCAGCAGTCACGAGTGTGTGAAAACACTTGACGGCCTCAATCGCAACACAACCGTGTCTATGGTGACCGGCTCAAAGCATTAGCAGTGTTTGTTTTTAGCACAGCTCCAGGTAGGTTGACTCAAGGTGGTGCTCATCACTACAAAGTCAACATTTCAAGAACAGAAGAGAGAGTCTTTGAGCTGGACGGTCTGGGAAACACTCAATAGCTCATATTCATGTGTGATTTACACAATTTATTTGTGGCACTCAATGCATTACACGGCTGCGCAATATTGAAATAAAATCGATGTCATGATATGGCTTTGTGCAAATGTAAAATTAGTCAAGCGTGCAATTTAATTAAAGTTTGAGCGAAGCGCGTCATTTTAAGCACTTGAAGTTCATAGGGGTGTAACAATACATCGTGTCACATATCGCAATACAAAAACGCAACAATATGTATCATGGATAATACACCCAAAATAAAAATTACTGTGTGAGAAAAATTCAAGTTTTCAGAGTTTTAGTGTCAGTACTACATTAAAGTACTATATATAATGTTATAAGGTCCTGATAATGCCAAATGTCTTATGTTAGTAAAAAGTGTCCTACATTATTTTAAATATATCTGGTCAGTGAAAGAGCGCAAGCATATTCGTCTAAAATAATTCTGTATTTTCAGCTTCAGAATCATGAATATTGTTATTCTGGTGTCTCTATTGTCCTGTGTATTGGGTTTCCAGCACCAAGTCCAAGCCTATTCACTTACACGTGTAAGTGAATAGGCTTGGACTTGGTGCTGGAAACCCAATTGTGCACGCAATGTAAAACCAATTTATTTTTTAATCAACAGTTCATTTTGTTAACCTTTTATCATATGTCTTGGAGTATCGCAATAATATCGTATCGTGAGTTCAGTATCATGATATGTATCGAATCGTGACTTGAGGGTATCGTTACACTCGTACAAAATATATATATATATTCGTTTTGTATCAATATTGTGGAAATCATTAAGTTCTAGTGACAATATATATAGTAGTAAAAAAAAAAAAAAAAAAAATTCACACAATGTAATTTTCTTCCCAACAATGCAACTCAATGCACGTGTGTGTACGTGTGTGTGTGTGTGTGGTCCGAGTGGCGGTACAGTCTGTTGCATCAACGCTCCTCGCTGAGGATGAATCCCTGGCCTCGGACATGATGACGTGTGGATCTCAGAAATGCAGAGTATCCCGGACTACCACGAGCATGGGGAATGGGAGCGAACGGTGGGAAATCAAACGCCGTGGCATCTTCCCTTCAGCGGCTCTCAGTTTGGCTCCACCTCGGCCCAGATTAAAAAAGCCAGTATAAAAATTCCAGTCGGTGGAAACATCTGGTAGGGATATGCACCTGTGGTCAAGTGATGCAATATTTGAGCACAGGGAAGTTAACGCGACGGCAGAGACATGCTGTCTGTGATCAGGTATGTGACATTGGCTACGGCTACTGTCCTTCACACAGACCAGAGGAATTTTAGTGAAGAGTGTCAGAACTGTAGACGAGGATTCGCTTTGCATTAGCCGATAACTCGCGTGTATAGCTTCGCCAACCAGAGAAAGCTACTTTGAGACTGAAACACTTGTGTGTGTGTGTGTGTGTGCAGCATCTGATTCATTTCAGTGAATCAATTCATTTAGTCGGTTCACGTAAATGTAACCGTTTGATTCATTTAAATTAATTCTAGGCAACTTTTGGTAACACTTTATTTTACAGTGTCCTTGTTACATATGTTACATGTACTTACCATAGTAGTAAATTATGCATAATTACATGCAACTAACCCTCAACCAAATCCTAATCCTACCCTAACCCTATAGTGAGTACATGTAGTTAATTAATATTACACAGTACTTGCATATATAATTACACTGTAACAATGACATCTTAAAAAAAGTGTAACCCAACTTTTTTCAGTTAAATGCTAAATTAGTTTTTGAGATAAATGCTAAATTAGGCAGTGATGAACAGTATTATGTAAATATAAAGCCACAAAAAAGAAAATGTGGTAACACTTTACAATACGGTGCATTAGTTAACATGAACTAAGAATGAACAATACTTCTACAGCATTTATTAATCTTCTTAGTTAATATTAATTTCAACATTTACCAATACGTTATTAAACTCAAAGGTTGTGTTTGTTAACATTAGTTAATGCACTGTGAACTAACATTAATAAATACTGTAACAAATGTATTGCTCATGGTTAGTTCATGTTAGTTAATACATTAACTAATGTTAACTAATGAACCTTATTGTAAAGCGTTACCGAAAATGTAAACGCACTGACATTAATCAGTGAAAAGCGATTCATTTACTGAACTGTCTGAATGAACTGATTCACTGACTCATTTGGACCTTTTTTAGGGGTCTGCACAGAAAATATGACTACATTTTGTTTTTAACCTGGTATATAATCCATATCACCTGCTTATGTCCGAGGAAAGGTCTTCATTGTGCTTTTTATCTAATTCTGAAAGCACAGAGCAGGACGTTTAACGCGCCACATGCTGAATAACAACACATCAGAGAATGAATCACAAAATGGCACAGCATTAGCCACACAATGAGCCGGACCAAACCCACGAAGGCTCTTCAGTTGAGGGATTACCACTGAAAATTAAACCATTTTCTGTCTACTGTGGTGGTCTGCAGCCCCCACAGACACTTTTCACTCACCGACGGAGCTCAGCCAGGGACCCGGTCATCCATCAAGACTGATTCATCTCCCGCACTGACGGATCCAAGGGCGGCGGCCGCAAGGAGGCCAGGAGACTTTACAGCAGAAGTTATATAAGAGATTTCTAATCATTTAAAGTCAACATGAAACAGCATTCACACCCCATGTTGCTTCCGTGATGTGATGTATTCTGAGAAGAAGAAAAAAAGAGCTAGGGCTGGGCAACGATTAATCGCATCCAAAATGAAGTTTGTGTTTACATAATATAAGTGTGTGTATGTATAAATATACAGTATATCCATGCAAATATTTCATGTATATGTGTATATTTATATATATACAAAATAATTATACACAGTACATACACATATATTTTGTAAAAAACAAACTTTTATTTTGGATGCGATTAATCACGATTAATCGTTGCCCAGCCCCTAAAAACGCATCTGAACTGACAGATTTGCGTTTGCAGGAATGTGTCAAAGTGTAATAGATTAGTAGAACATTAGCAGAACATTTTCAAAATATATAAACATTAATCATTTAAAATATGCGAGTAAAAATTAAAAAGCGCACTAGCCTACTAAGACCTGTAGGTGGCAGTCTTGAGTACCTCATAATGACATGTGCTTAACTACATTATACATTATTCATGTTCATAACTGATAGATCACTAGTCTGGAATCGAATCCTTTCCTACTATACAGTGTGCGAAAAAATGATGCGAAAAAAGTAGTATGTCTGAGGATTTATGAATGGAAGTGAAGAGAATCAACTGATGCTGGTGGGTCACATGACAGTAACAACATGGTGGATGTAGTACGTCTGAATTTCATGCATACTACCCATATTCATACTACATAGAGCGCACTTTTCAAATTCAAATGTAGTACGTGATTTAGGACGCAGCATTAGGGCTGTGTTTAACTTAATTTTTAGATGCACTTCCCCTTAGGGAAACCCCGCCGCCATTTTGAAGTGTATTCAACTTTGTGAAGTGGCCAAAGTTTATAAAAGTTTATAGTTTGCATATAAACATTGCTGTATATACGGAAGCGAACAAAAATAGAGCAAATCCCCAATCCAACAATTGTAACGTTTACGTTGTTACACCAGTAGGTGGCGACAAGTGACTGTGAAAAATTGTATGTCATTGAATCATTCATTAGAGAGATTCGTTCAAAAATGCTGATTCACCCAGTAATGAAACAAGTGGAGTATTTTTATAATTGAGTCATTGAATCACTCACTCAACCAGATTTTTAAAAAATAGTTAAATTAATAATAAAAAAAAAAAATAACTGCAGCAATTAACATTTTGTCATAACCTCCAGTGAATTACGTAATTTTGTCTATTCAGAATCGTTGGACAATTGCTTTTTGAAACAAAAATTTAAAAAATGTGTGATTCTTAATTTATTCAGTATCTAGGCAGATCTACAGACCACAATGCAACACGACTGTGACGTCACAACCCTTGATTTACCCACAAGCGATCAAGAGCTTAGGGCGTTACAAGGGTGCTTGTGCAACATAAGCAATGATGGCACTCGTTCAACTCACGAGACTTATCGAGGGAACGGCATAAAAAAAAAGTGGACTTAAACGGACCCCATGTCTGGGTTGCAAGTGCTTAAAATTCCCAGGCTAAATTCCCAGAATGCCCCACGACCACACTTGAGTTGAACTGAATAAACTGCACTTTAACTTTCAGCGATAGCAAATACAAGCGATCTGTTGTAAAACATGACAGTGTGGTCAAGTTTTCAATGGAGGTACGACTGGAACAAACATTCCAGATTCAGTCCGACTAGTTGACCGCAATGATTCATTGCTAATTGAGCTTGAGACACCAAACCACACATGTGGCCTTTCAAAGAGAGCAAGTAAAAGTCATGTCCTCTCTCCAGTTGTTTAGGGCTGTTTGGATAACGCAGCCACGCTTCCCAACAGCCCTTGTGTGGTGCCGCGTTGGGGGTGAGCTTTACCGTGAGATAAACCTTGGCATTTTGGGTATGTGGGCCGAATCCGTTGCCCTTTCCTGCATAACCCATCAACTAGCATGTCATTATCCAATACTGTGGTCGAGCAACTCATTCCTCGCATTTGTCCCTAGTGTTAAACCTGCCCATTTTGGATCCCGTCATGCATTTCCTCTCAGAGCTGGAGTGACCAGAAAACCAGAAATTGCACTGTTTACATGTAAACCTTCAATATCGCAACCCACGTAGCCATTGAGGATGACGAATGGCTGTTGGCATCGACTCGACTTTGTTTTGTGGCAAGTGTGTACACAGCTAACGTGCATTTAACTAAAGCTATTTGCAGTCTTCTTGCTCTTTAATGGCATTTCGAAATGAGCGTGGGAACACATTTGCGCAGCTTCGTGGTTTGGAAAACACATTCAGCATTTTGTTCTGAACAAAACAATGCACGGTGATTTTAAACTTCCTGAAACACTTTGTAAACGCCCTATAACTCGCAAACTTGTTTGTGCATCGTTGCTTTCCGAAGTGCATCAGAACACAGTTATAACGCAACACAAGAACAAATTTCATTGTAAATGTTGTTGTCAAAGCATTTCACGTGAATATGCAAGACTTCCAATGCATTATCAGCTATAGGTGAATAACTCGGAAGAATAACCAAGTGCATTAAATGGTAACATTTTTCACACTACGGTACAAACCAGTGCGCTTTTGATTAGGATAAGCAACTAAAATAATGATATCAACATCAAGCAGCATAACATGCTTTTTCTACAGCTAAAATAACCACAAGCCATTCAACAGTTTAAGTTACACATGGCCATATCCACACTTACATTAAAAATAAGTCTTCTTATACGGTCAGTTTTCTCTTTTGGAAAATCGACGTCCACGGAGGAGCAAGTGAGTTAGCAACATTCGGATCAATGGCACATACATTTGAAGGAAACTTTAGAGTTTGGTATTGCCACAATAATGCAAGAACGGATATAAAATATGCACATTTGCATACATGCGAAGAGTTTTATCATAGCTTAACCCTCGTGGTTAAGTGGTCCTTAGTGGTCATTTTAGATCAAAACATTTTAAGTTTTTAATAAAATAAAATAAAAACTCTGTGGGCCCTATTTTAACTATCTGAAACGCAAGTGTCAAAGCACAAAGTGCAAGTAACTTTGTGGGCGGGTCTTGGCGCTGTTGCTATTTTCCCGGCGGGATAAATGACTCTTGCGCCCGACGCAAATCTAAAATGGGTTGGTCTGAAGTAGCTTCATTACTCATAGGTGTGGTTTGGGCGTAACGTGAAATAAACCAATCAGAGCGTCATCTCACATTCCCTTTAAGAGCAGGCGTGCTTGTTCCATGGCGGATTACTATTATAACGGCGGATTTGCCAGACGCACGCCAGGAGCGGTTCACAGCCGAGGAGACCGACGTTCTCGTCAGGGACATTGGGGATGGAGAAACACACCCAAATTAACTTCGGTTAAACAGGCGTATGATAATTTGGGTAAATGTGTAAGCTAGATGTATGCTTTTATAATAAACTGTCTATCTATCTATCTATCTATCTATCTATCTATCTATCTATCTATCTATCTATCTATCTATCGTAATAATGTATGATTTGCAAAAATGATAACTGCTGCGTCTGTGTGTAGATGAGAGAATCAAAGTGTATGCGCATTGTGCACACGCTACATTGATTAAGGCCAAGCATGCGCCCTTAAAATAGCATATGAATAACATGCGCAACGCGCCACTGACTTTAAACTGTTTTTTTTCGGTCAGTGGCGCAATTGTTTTCTAAACCTGTAAAATAGCATGAGGGAACGTTTGCGCCGGAACACGCCTCCTCTTTGCGCTGAACCGCCCGAGGGAGCGCAAGTGTATTTCTTAGTTAACCGACGTGCTTCTGTGGAGGGAAAAGTCCGCTTTGCGCGGGTGCAAAATAGGAATGAAACATGCGTCGGTGTACAAAGTCAATTGCGCTGGGTGCAAGATAGGGCCCCATGTCTTTTGTGGGACTTGCTATATGAACACAAAAAATACAAAATGTGAACATGATTAGAAAAGAAAAAATCACACTTGTGATCTTCGTGGTCAAAAATTACCATTGCATAAAATGAATGTTTTATAATGTCTAAATATATATCCAAACGCAAAACCTAAAAAAAGTAAGTAATTATATCTGAAAACTTATAAACAACTAGGGAATACAAATCCCTATATTTAAAACTAGGGCTGTACAAGCATCTAGTGGTTACACAAACCATTTTTATTATTCTGTTATTATTATTAGTATCACAATATTATTATATTGTATCATTTTAATAAATTATGCCTAATTTAGATGTGAATATTGAAAACAATATTCAAAATCAGTCTGCCTGCATTAATTTGAATTTAAATACCTTTGCTCTATTTTTAACTCAAACACTGTATTAATTGTGCATCAGAACACAATTATACACAATCACAATTGTTTGTAAATGAGAAGTGGTTATCAATCAGTTTACCTGGATAAATAAAGGTTAAATAAAAAAAAATGAAAAATAAATAAATAGAAAATTAACATGAAATATTTATATGTATTTACATAGAAATGAATGGTGCATAATTTAGATGTTATTAAAATGATGCATTATGCAAAATTATGAATAGATAGAGATGGACAGATGGATAAATAGATTGATGGATGGATTTCTGTCATTTTTGTTGTTCTACGTAAATCGGAGAGGAACAGAGACCAAATACAGAAACGGCGAAACCCATCTAACAAAAAATATGTTCTAATCACATTTTTGCTAACATTCCCATTAAGTAATGAAAATGTTATTTCGAAATGTTCTCTGGACATTCAAAACGTACAGTTTTAAAATGTTTTATTCTTGGTTATACGAACGTCAAGGGAAACATCCCATTTTATAATTTTGCATTATAACATAATGGAAACATTACTTTAAACAAGTAGTAACATTGAATAAACCTTAAGGGAACGTTAAAATGTTTCAGGAAAAAACATTCCATGAATGATGTACAGATTATGTTTTTGTGCTAATGTTTTCAGAACATGATTAAAGACCAGATAACTTTCAACATTTTATTAATGTAACTGGAAGAATGTTTGTTCATAACTTTGTGAGAATCTTGCCAGATCATTAGGGAAGTTCTGTGAATGTTCCCAGTTAGCTGGAAACTTCCTAAAGCTCCGGGCTGAGACGGGCGCTGACAGCCTATATAAACAGCTTTCTGTCTCCTTCATTTATTCGCTTTTAGAAGATTTCTCAGGTTTTTCAGCGTTCTTGGCTCATTCGGTTGATCGGGTGCGGTTTGCCAGGCCTGTAACGGAGGATGTCTCGCGTCCTTTGGGAAAATCCTGTTGTCTTTGTTTCTGTAACAATGAACGTCGCATCCATCATCAGATGGAGCTTTCGTATACGCTGCTCCTTTGAGTCGCTCCATAATGGCCGTGAATTATTTTTATTTTTATAAACTTTGTGTCTGTTATGTTACCACCACTTATTAGAGGCCCAGACATAGTTATGACAATGTTTTGTCTCTAAAAATGACAAAAGATTCATAATTTTAAACTTCAGAGCATGCTTTAAAGCCACACATTAACTAAGGACAGACACGAGTACGCAAACGCAGATGTTAACACTTGGCCTACGCCGTGCATAGTTTAGCTTGTGTTTTTAGGTTACTGTACTAAAGTTTCTTTCAAACGTCTTTGCAGTCTGTTGCTGAAAGAGAAAAGACAACAGTTTATGCTAATGTTCCCTACAGAAAATCTTGTGTTGTTTCGTTGTTGTTGTGCAATTCGCATCTGCACTCACATACTTCCACTGTTCACGTTGTGTTTGCATACACACGGCAATTCGTAACTATGGTACGTTTTGGCGAGTCGGTGGCTAACTCGTATGAATTCGTACAATCTACTTACGCCTCAGTGACAATTTAGGGGAGAATTTTCAATTTTTTTAAATTTTTTTTAGCATTTAGCATCACAAACAAATTTATATGAAATTGCCGCCTCATAAAATAGCGTTTTCTCAGCTCAAAACCAACTTTTTTGAGGCACAACCTCCAATGTACGGAAGCTTGTTTCCGCCACTGAATAAAAATAAAATAAAAAAGGCCTTTTTTTTCCGCAATTGTGACTTTATGCCTCACAATTCTGACATTTTTCTCAGAATTGCAAGATATGAACTAGCAGTTGCGAGAAAATGGCAGAATTGTGAGTTGACCTTTTCTCCTCAGAATTGGACTTTATATCTCGCATTTCGGACTTTTTTTCTTCCAACTGAGACTTTATTTTTTAGAATTTGAGTTAATCATGCACCCAGCGCAATTGACTTTGTACACGACGCATGTATCATTCCTATTTTTCACCCGCGCAAAGCGGACTTTTCCCTCCACAGACGCACGTCGGTAAATTAGGGAATGAACTTGCGCTCCCGGGGGCGGTTCAGCTAAAAGAGGAGGCGTGTTCCGGCGCAAACGTTCCCTGGTGCTATTTTGCAGTTTCAGAAAACAATTCCACCACTGACCAGGAGAAACCTCGTCTAAAGTCAGTAGCGCGTTCATATGCTATTTTAAGGGCGCATGCTTGGCCATAATGTAGCGTGTGCACGACGCACATACACTTTGCTTATCTCATCTACACAGACGCAGCAATTCACATTTTTGCAAATCATACATTATTACAAGGAAAAATATTCCACACGAGGGAAATCATTGTGGTGTCCATGAAGATGTGAAAAAATAGGCATAAATCTAGCTTACACATTTACCCAAATTATTATACGCCTGTTTAACCGAAGCTAATTTGTGTGTGTTTCTCCATCCCCAATGTCACTTCTCTGTGTTTTACGGCCCTGACGAGAACGTCGGTCTCCTCGGCTGTGAACCGCTCCTGTCGTGCGTCTGGCAAATCCGCCGTTATAATAGCAATCCGCCATGGAACAAGCGCGCCTGCTCTTAAAGGGAATGTGAAATGACGCTCTGATTGGTTTATTTCACGTTACGCCCAAACCACACCTATGAATAATGAAGCTACTTCAGACCAACCCATTTTAGATTTGCGAGATCCGCCCCACAAAGTTACTTGCGTTTCGCATTTGATACTTGCGTTTCAGATCGTTAAAATAGAGCCCTATATCTTTCAATTCAGACTTTTTTTGGAATTTTTTGGAATTGCGAGACAATCTCACAATCCTGAAAAAAACTTGTAATTTATGTTATGAAAGTGACCTATAGTTTAAAATTGAAAATGTCAGATTCAATGTGATTTTTGCTGTGCATGCTCTGAAAATCAGATGTTTGAAAATCATGTGTGTGTATTTGGAGCACATTTAGCTCATTCTCAGGTGATATGTTGTCGTCTACAGGTGTGGTCAGACAGGTGAAGCCGCTGGTTGGTCCTGTGAGCACCGTACTGAAGCTGGCCATGAACTACGTCACAAACGGGGTCGTGTCTCACCGGAACATCATCAACGTCCACATCTACGTGTCTGAGTTCTGGTTTTAAAAACATCGAATCATTTTAGGTGTCCATTTGTCACTATAGCACGAATCTTTCTGAATCACTTCTACAACTGTTTCTTAACTTCTTTTCCAGTTTCAATATCTTCATATCACTAAGATAAATTCACCTTAAGATATTATAAGATGTATTTTCATAGATTGCATCTTCAATATAAGCCTATTTTGTATTACTGCACTAGCAGATTTTAACATTTTATTTTCTAACTTGCTTACAATTAAAACAAGTGGGAAAAATCTGCCAGTGCAACCAGTAAGAAAAATACACTCACATTGAAGATAAATCACCGAAAATTCTCAATATGTTATGCAATGTTGCTTCTCAAGTCAATTCTAGATAGGATTTTTAGACATTTTAACTGAAAATCTTTATTTTTAGCAGTGCAGCTATACTTAATTGAGCCAATTTAGGCAAATTAATTCCCAGTTTAAAGATCAAGTCACCCGAAAGTAAAAATTCAGTCAATTACTCACCAATTACCGTAATGTCGTCCACTCGACTTTCTTCTGTGGGAAACAAAACAAGATGTTTAGCAGGATCTTTGGAATGACATGAAGATGAGAATGAGTATTTTAATGTTTGGATGAACTATTAATTTTAATCCAATTAAATGTGTGAGATAACCTCTAAATGGACACCTAAAATGGCAAAAAAAAATTCCCCCCAACTACACAAGTTTTTCACGAGGAACACGACACACTAGGCCAGACGAGAACATTGCATGATGGGAGCGCTGCCCTGCTTTAGACGCCACCATGCGTTCCGGTGGGAAGAAACATCATTTGCTGCTCTGATGCTTTTAATTGTAGAATGTAAAAGCATGTTTTCACTTATTCCCTAATGGTTGACTTTGGAAGTGGAACTGAAGGCGTTTCTGTGAGTTGATGCGAGCTCACCCAGACAAATGAATACGGAGTTGACGACTCGACACTGATTGTACGCTTGTGTAGACACACTTTGCATTGCTAATGTTTTGTATGCATCACCGACTGTGTCATTAAAGACAATTTTTAGATTTCTACTTATATTTTTGTAAATGTCAACTGTCTAGTATTGAGTGAACAGCCACTCAGGACACCAACAAATGGAAACACATTTCGTAACAAGTAAAAAGGGGCAAAGTTAAAATAAATGTATTCACACACACACAATATATATATATATATATACCTCTGAGTGAGTTCACGTAGTGTAACAGCGCAGCACTGTTGTACGTCAGAACGGAGGCTCACTATTGGCCGACGCTGGTCATGTGTGTGATGCTGGCCAATAGTGAGCCTCCGTTCAGATGTATATTCTCGTCGCTTGATAAACTTAAGGTTGAGCCACTGTAGTCACTTGGACTATTTTATCGATGTCTTTACTAACTTTCTGTGCCGGCAAGTTTCAATAACAGAGAAGCCTATGGAGGAGTGATCCAGCTATCAGATTTAATCAAAAATATCTTAATTTGTGTTCTGAAGATGAACGAAAGTCTTACGGGGTTGGAACAACATGAGGGAGAGTAATTACTGACAGAGTTTACATTTTTGGGTGAACTAAGACTAAAACGTAGGGGTAATGAAGAACATTTTTGTGTGAAATACATCATTCGAAACTGTAAAGGGTCTATTTTTATTTGCGTACTCTCACAAGAACAACAAAACTTTGTGCTTTTGTAAAATAGAGAAAAACAAACAGGGTGCGCTTTCTGGCGTCTCAATCTCTGTGCACTTCTTTCTGAAACGTGTCACAAAAATGAACCGAAACTCAGCAAACACTTGCCACAGTGTCTCCTCTTAAAAGGTTAGCATAACATTACTGAAAACGTTCTCTGAACTTAATTTTTTCGACTTTATTATCGACATCTAATTCAAATAAATCTAGTCTACAACACATCTGTACACTCAATAACCCTTGCTAATTGAAAACGGTTCATTTGCATCATCACAAATGTTTACAAAACTCTTATGTGCTTTTCTCATGCTTTATTAAACCTTCCCTGAAAGTAATTAATACTTTTATTCAGCAAGGACACATTAAATTGATCAAAAGTGACAGTACATGCATTTATAATGTCACAAAAGACTTCTAGTCCTAATAAAAGCTGTATATGTAGGTAATATTGCAGTTAAACACTATGCAATGTTATATTACGTGTTGTGTTATATATGCATTGATGCATATAAATTAAAACGGGTTAATTTATTAAAAACAAAACAAAAAAAAACCACAGTATTTTACTTGCTTTATTTTAAAGCCACGACCGCTATGACTTTTTACTTGAAAAATCACTATTATAAGTCATTAAAGAAACAATAAATTCTGAATACTGAGATGTATTCAGTTTCACCAAGGCTGAAAAATATTGAAATATTATTTTTCATCTGCCAGGCCTATAATAGATTATTAGTTTGTACTGGAATACATTTTTCGAGTAACCTTCCCATCTCTGAGTAAAATATGCGGGGGAAAAAAATAAAGCGCGTACAGAATTAGGTGCCCTGGTAAAAATGAGTAATTCAATTATTTCACGAGCTTATAATTTGACCATAATTTGCTAGGTTTGATTCAGATCATTAGTAAATCAAACTTTCCATGTAACTTGGCTAAGGCAACTGCAGAAATGAAAGGCCGATGGTTTTTGCGTCCTGGTCAAATGAAGACCTAAACGCATGCCAGCAACATTCCCACAATCCTCTTGTTCGACTCGCTCCAGTCATGCCATGCATTGATAGATCGGACTAAGTGCTGTTGGTTCTCAGCGATGGAAACTCGGAAGGGACATGGAGCCGTTTATGACCACAACCCTTTTAACGCGCGGCCACTGAACCAAGACTGTCTTTCCTCAACGTCAGGGGACGTGAAGCTCATTTCAGCAGATGGAGAGACGAGTCTCCGCTTCACGAAGACAATGGGACAGTGAGGGAATCATTTATCATGGTTAAACGTTCCTCTTCTGTGTGTAGACTGAGGTTTACCCCTGCGACGTCACAATAGCAGCTCTGAAGACTGAAAGTCAGTCAGTGTGACGGAGGGAAAACGAGACAAGCGACAAAAACATTACACGACAAAGAAAAGCACGGCGTAAATAATTTACCAGACTTCCAGAGCCGCGTTATACGTTCATGCATAAAAGACCATCCCGGATGAGCTCAGAGAAAAAATAAAACACCCAAGATGATGCAAAAGGTAAAAGAAAGGAAGAAATTATGAATATATACTTGTGTTACTTGACGAGTTAGGTTCAAAGGAAGGTTTCAGAAATGTTGTGTTGACCTTTTAAGGAGGCTTTGAAAACGGCACATTTATCCCATAATGTTTAAAAAAAAAATTTTTTTTTTTTTGGAATATAAATTCAATGAGGATGATGCTTACACATTTATGTTGTAGTCATTATACTATATTTCATTTAAGCACAAAAAATCCATCTAAAACCAGCAAACCAGTTTAGACTGGTTTCAGAAGTTATTTTCAATAATTTAAGGTTGCAAAACCTAGTGAACTGCCTTTTATTTTCTTGAATACCCAATATTTCAGAAATGTGTCATTACAGCAGTGACGTTGCGAACCACATTTGATGCGCTGTATTTATTTCCAGTGAGCAATCGTGTAACTGTTGAGGTTCAGTGTGTGACGTACTAGTATTTAGATCTTTTTTTTTTTTAAGCAAATCATTTTCGTTGGACATAATGAGAGTTTTAAATAAATAAACTCACATATACACTATTGCTCAAAAGTTTGGGATCAGAAGGTCTTTTTCCCCCCTTTTTTTACAGAAATGAATAAATTGATCAAAAGTTACAGTAAATGCATTTATAATGCTCTCTAAATGCTGTTTTGAAACTTTTATTCATGAATCCTAAAAATATGACGTTTTCAACATTGATAATGATCAGAAATGTTTATTGAGCAGCAAATCATCATATTAGCATGATTTCTGAAGGATCATGTGACACTGAAGATGTTGAAAATCCTGCTTTGATCACAGGAATTAATACAATTTTAACATTTATTCACAATTATATAAATATATATATAAAATATTGGTATTCTGTGTTTTTAAATACAGTTTTACTTTATTAAACTCACTACATGCTATTTGTTTTTGCATGCATAAGAATCTGTTAGGCAAAAAAAAAAATGCACCAGTGCATATGGAGTTATGCAGAATAAAGCCCAGAAAATGTCTTCCATGCCACCCACCCACCGCCGCTGCTGGAGCGTAACACACGGGCCTTGGACTGCGTGCGTGTGTGTGTGTGTGTGTGTGTGTGTGTGTGTGTTGGTGGGGTGGTGGTCAGGACTCATGGGGAAGGGAGGCTCTCTGGATCTCGAGACAGGAACAGTCCGTCTGGGATGAGGCCCAGCTTTGGGACAGGCAGACGACGGGGTCGTATCACACACACACACACACGCACGCTCCCCCCACTGCATTTTCCTGGCCTGCATCCCCCGTCCCTCACCGCAACACATGTTTTAAGATATATGTGAGTTCTTTTAATGAAAATGTTGGGGGAGTTCCTCCTGCTGCCATTGTTTCTCATTATGTCAAACAAAAACGTTTGGCAAAAACACACCGAAATGTATTATAATGCACAATTTTACACGCAGATACGTCACACAAACGGAAACTCAGCAGTTACGTGACTGCTCACTGGAAATAATACGCAACGGTTCGCAACCCATGTCACTTCTGTAATGTGACGCATTTCGGAAATAACCTTTGGAAAGATGAAAAGTAGGATGGGACATTAATCTCAGTTTTTGAGGGAGCTTAATAGGTTTTGTAACCTTACATTACTAAAAATAAACCAGCCTTAACTGGTTTGCTGGTCTTAGGAGGTCTCCTATTCATGGGCTGCGTTTCCCAAAAGCATTGCGAGTCCAAGTTGACAGTCGAGAGCATCGGTGGCATTCGTTCTACGGTCTGTTAGCTGGTTTGAAAGGGGTTTTGGCCACTTTTTGACTAGCTAAACCAGCGGAAGACCATCTTGGCCAAACTGGGAGACCATATTAGGCTGGTTTAAGTTGGTTTACCCCAGCAGGTTAATGTCTAATATTTTACAAGATCTCAATTGTTTAGTCTAGGAATTGATTGGATTTGGGTCAAATATGGACGAATTCAACCCAACGGCTGAGTTTGTCCATATTTGACCCAAATTGGGGTTGAAACAACCCAGCATTTTTCTTTTTTTGAGACAGAGCGATTGTATTTTTTTGACCAACAATCACAAAGACAATATTTTTTAATTTGGAAAATGAACCATGCACAAAAATGACCAAGAATGCGCATTAAGAACTCAGCATTGAGACGTGCTTGAGTTCCTGACTGATATTGAGGTCGGTCGTCCCATTGAATCGATCCCAGACTAAGCGGAAATGGCCAATATCAGTAACTTAAAACATCCTCTACTATTATTAAAACCTTTAAATGCACTTCTGCTGATTAGAGCCATTGATCTCTCAGTTCTCAGAGATCTACTATTACAGCTGACATTTGTGAGGAAAAAAAACACCAAATTTGATGAGCGCTGATGTTTTACTGAAGTCCAACAGGTGGCAGACACACACAACACTACGGCGGCCTTTCTATTGGACTTTTATTTCTGTCCTCTCACAAACATTAGTGGCAATCCCTTCAAATGCGACTTGATTTGGGTTTTGGGGAGGCTAGCAATAAGGACGCCACCTCGACCTAAACCCAAGACGTGTGACTCGCCATAACTTACAGCGCCGGCCCAAACCGCCTATAACCAGAACTGTGCGCACAACCAAAGCCAGAGAACACACGAGACCCGTAGCGTACGGATGTGTGGGCTATTGGGATTTGTCCCACACTCATGAAAATTCAGAGTTCACAAGCAAAGGCCGTCTGAGAGAAGATCGGCTCTGAACACACTCGCTACGCGTGACGCTTCATGACGTCTGCGAGGTCGACGGGGATAATCGAACGGTTGAATATACAGCATGACATCAGACTGTAAAAGCTGACGGATGGCTTTAACAGTTACTTTATTTATGACGGGCACATCATTATTTGGCTTTTACTGCAGCGAGTGACATTTAAAACAAATGTTCTCTTCAGAAGAACAGAAAAACACATTGTTTATTGAAGAAAATAATGCTGGCTGCTACATTCACACATAAGCAAAAACAGAGAAATCCAGAAGATCAAAGAAACATAGGCTGTCTGCCGAAACTAACAAACAACATCTTAAGCTCAGATTTGTGGAGATCATTTTCTGGGAGGAATTTCTTACCAGTGGCATAAAATCGCTTTTGGTGTGTGTTCAGACTGGAGTTTCCCGGCTAACAGGGAACGTTCTCAGTTATGAACAAACATTCTTCCAGGAACGTTAACAGAATGTTCGTTCAAAGTTGTCTGGGATTTCATTATAATGCAACAGGTTTGTGTTTAGAATGTTCGTCTAACATTTTTACAGTCAAACCAAAAATGATTCAAACACCAGATATAATTTTTTCAATTTTTATTTTACTAGTGTGTTCAGGACACTATAGTTCATGTGAGGATCACAAAATAAAGTAATCTGTGACATATTATACCCAAAAACTCTTCATACAGAGACTACCAGTATCAAAATGGGGACCAAAAATGATCCAGACACTTTGAGCTGATCATGTTTTGCTGAAGTGTTTCTTCTTTAATTGCTAATGCTCTTTTTACACACAGACTGAACAAAATGAAGCATTGCTTGGTCACTGGTTGAGCTAAACTGGTATTATCTAATTGTGTAGTTAAATTTAACAGCTGACAGATATTCAACATAATTCATGTGTGAGACAGTCTAACAGAAGGACGGACAAAACCCAAATATGTCATATTTAATGACCATTTTAGAAACTACAGCGAATAAACTGTGATAATGTGAGAAATGTCGAAGGTGTCGGAATAAAGTTTGGTTTGACTGTTTGGTTTCAGTGAACATTCAAAAGTAACAATTCCATAATGTTTGCAAAATGGAATGTTCCCATAACCTTTGAATAATAACCAATGAAAATTGTTTTTATTCAAAATATAACATTTTCATAACTTAATGGGAGCATTAGCAAAACAAGCATATTTTTATTGACGGCCAAACCGATGTCGTCAATCGATGTGGAAAACGCTCCCGATGACACTGAGGATCTCCAGGCGAAGTTAACGGCTTTCCGAGAAACCGACAACACCTCCGCTTCAGCATTACACAGGACACACTAAATGGAAAATTCAGAGTGCCGTAGGGAATTTATAAAGCGTGAATAATGTCGAACTCGAGAACGGTTATTTGTCATAGATTAATGACATCACGACGCTTTAACCCTGAGGTTTTAGATGTTCTCAATCTGAAAACAAAACAAGACTGCTGTTTTGTCTGCGTTTGCAAAGAACACAACCCCAAACAATGATGTGAGATATGCACGCCTAATTCGTTAACGAATCTGGGCCTCGAGACAAACAGTGCGCTCATGCATTTTATAAATATTTGGGTGATTGATTTCATTGGATGTCAGGTGTGAGTGTGTTTTGAATTAGCTTTGCACCTACCCAGAACGGGGAAGCGTCAACAGGCGTCCGGCGAAACGATCCAAACACTTCGCGGTCAGTTAAACAGCTTACTGGAAAAGAAAAAAAGAGCGAGACAGAAAAAAGTTACTCAGGCCTTGTTCAGAGACCAACGAAGTCATTAGTATCTGGGTAGAACTATATATCTGGAAGAAAACTTGACATTTGAAATGAAATACACGTACAATCAAATCAATACACAGTCAAACCTAAATATATTCCGACACCTTCAACATTTCTCACATTATCTCAGTTTATTCACTATAGTTTCTAAAATGGTCATTAAATATGACAAGAACTCATATTTTGGTTTTGTCCGTCTCACACATGAATTATGTTGAATATCTGTCAGCTGTTAAATTTAACTACACAATTAGATAATACCAGTTTAGCTCAACCAGTGACCAAGCAATGCTTCATTTTGTTCAGTCTGTGTGTAAAAAGAGCATTAGCAATTAAAGAAAACACACTTCAGCAAAACATGATCAGCTCAAAGTGTCTGGATCATTTCTGGTCCCAAATTTGTATAAATGTTACTGGTATGAAGAATTTTTGGGTATAATATGTCACAGTTTACTCACATGAATGAACTATGGTGTCCTGAACCCACTAGTAAAAAAAAATATAAAAAATGACATCTGGTGTCTGACTCATTTTTGGTTTGACTGTGTAAAAGATCATTCAAAGATTTTACCCCTTGGTGTTGCATTTCCTCTCTTTTGTGTCAGAGTCCACTCAAAAGACGCATAATTGAACACGCTACGTTACGTCCCCAGATGTTCCTCACCCCATCATCATCATCAACCCATGCTTTCTTGCTGTCTGTTTCTTCTTTTGTTGCTCTTCTCGATGTTGTGAATCACAGGATCATCATGTAGGCCTTACGACAACCATGCATAACCGCCTCACCGAATCAAAGCCTTGGCCGATAATTATTAATGCACGCACTTCTCTTTTACAAAACTTCTTTTGTTGGGTCGTCCATCAATGTGTTTTTGTTTTGGTACCAGTTAGTTTAGCTAATGTTGCAGGGCATCAAAGAGTCTCGGGGAGGCTTGCGGTATTTCAACACTTCCCGTGGCTTTGGTGCCAAACGCATTCCTGCATCCCAACACACCAAGAAACAAAAGGAGTGTGTGATCTCGGTGACCTCTGACCTACGCTGTTGCTCGTTCACATCATGAGCGACGGAATCGAGCGCATCAATCAAGGACACGTACGTCGCTACATTAGCGCTTTATGGGAATTACGGCGGAGGATTTGATTAAAACCGAATTGCTCACTTGCGCAACCACTTGAGTCGGGAGTTTTTCCATGTTTCAAAAGTGTAAGTCATGCACAGTCGAGAACAATGTGACAATGATTAGACACAGCGATGGACCACCCAGAGCCCATCGCGAGCTGCGTGAGTCTTCAGCTCCTTCTTCTTCTTCTTCTCAAACAGATTTGCAAGGAGTCTGTAGCGTGTAACACTTAATAAGTCCTGAAATATGAGATTATTCCTTCATCCCAGTGTAAATGCACAGGTCTTTTCTTTAAGTCAACATGGAATGCCGTTCCGAACTCAGTTTATCTCTATAATCTGATATATTTCAGAGTTAAAATAAAAATAAAAACGTGGCTGTTTTATAACCGAGTGGAGTCAGGTGGATGGAGGGATTGTAAAGAGGGATTTATGACGTCAAGCAAAGCGGAAAGTCAATACAGAGGTGGAGCGAGTTATTGCATGTGATAAAAAGATTATGAAGACAAACATTTGGTGCTTTAACAATAACATGACATAATGAATTGTGCACAATAAAACCAGGAACATGCATTTAAATGTTTATGTCTTTGGTTTTTAAAGTGCTTTATGAATAAATTTGACTTGGCCGCTTCTCTTCCCTTTTTAATGTCAGGATAATAGATCTGTGGGTGCAAAGGCATAAAAAATAAAATAAATAAAAATGAACATAAAACAAAAAATAATTAAATAAAAAAATAAAAAAAAATCAGTAAAAAATAAAAACCAAATAAATAAAACACACACTAAAAATAAATAAATGAAAGTAATAATAAAACATAAAAAAAAAATGAAAAAAAAAAAAAAAAAAAAAAAAAAAAAAAACACACACAAAAAAAGAAAGTAATAATAAAACATAAAATAAAACAAAACAAATAAAAAACACACAAAAATGCAAAAAAAAAAAAAAAAAAAAAAACACAAAAACAAATAAAACAAAACATAAATAAAAAAATACTTAAATAAATCTTAATATAAATAAAACCTTTATAAATAAAGCATATCTAAATAAAACATTAAAATAATACATGCATTAATTAATAAAAAAAAAAATACAAGCTTACATACATGCATACATACCAACATAAAATAATAATGTTGGATGGACAGACAAGTTAAACCTCTAATCATAAGTAATACTGATGCCTTAGCAACTAAACAGAAGGACTATGATTACCGAATGTCTTCATCTGTCCGAGGAACTCCACTGAATTTAGTCCGATTGATAAATCTTGTTTTAAGGATATTAAGATATTTGTATTGGACACCAAGACTAAATACTGATGAGATAATGATTTTTTTTTTTTTTTTTTCACTGAAATGAGAATGTAAACTCTGAGGTTCTCACGAGTCCTTCATGAATCATCGATTATTCTTCTAAACTAAACCACAATTCTTTATCAATTCCACTCCAGAATCACTGATTGAGTAAAACCATCTGTCGTCTCCATTGGGTGTCCAGCTTGTTTTTTCCTGTGAGTCTTTCAAGACGACGCAGAGGTTTCTGGTGTTTCTCGAATTCCCGGACAGTGATTGTTCATGCGGCCGACCGGCTCTGTCAGACCGAGATGATCATCGGGTTTCTTTCCATCATCAGTTTGGGTGCAGATTTTATTGTCTTAGAGACAAGGCGAGTTACTGTCACCATGGCAGACGGTTCATGTTATGTCTACCGAAGGCGGGGAGTTTATAGACAGTAAATAACACTGATATATTTGAGCATTTCTACAATAACTGATTGATATTTAATGACTTAAAAGATGGATTTTTCTCTGTTTATTTGTGACTTAATACAAATCAATATGGCCAAAAAGATGCACATGCACACACACACAGAGACTAAAACACACACACACACACACACACACGCACACACACACTCTCTCATACGCACACACACACTCTCTCTCTCTCACACACATACCTGTACACACACACGACAATTAAGTCAGTGAATCGCTTCATGAGTTTAGAATCATTAAAGCATCTGAACTGATTCACAGAAATGAATCATACAAGCTGAAATGAATTTTTGCTACTGAAATTGAGAAATGCTATTAAAACACACACAAATCTTCACACTGTTGCAAAAACAAAAAGGTAGTCTAATGGTGTAGTCTTTAAGAAATCGAATGGCCAATTAAAAAGTGCATTCAAATTGAAGAATATTCCCAATGTGGCTTAATTTTATATTGACAGCGAAATCATAACAAATATATTATAGTTTTTTTTCCACCAGACCTGTCAGCTAATGCTCTTAAAAATACATATGTAATATTCTACATTTAATTACATTAAATTCACAGTGAACGACGTCAGGAAGTGTCTGGGAATGAGTGTGGAGTTTCTCAGGGCAGGGAAGGTCGAGGTGTAAACACTGCCCGGGATAATTGCAGGCTAACATCTCATCTTTTCATAAACTCAGCACAAAAATGTTGATGTATTTAACATGGCTGCACCCAAAATTACAATTCCTGAACCTGAGAAAATGTCACTGCTTTTGGAGCACCACAGAGGCTTTGGCTGACCTTGGACCAGTCGGGACCACACACACACACGTCACCGTTGGGCAGTCCTCGGGCCAGGAGATCCGTGATGGAGAGAGGTCAGCGCACACTGGTCACTTTCCCAACGCTGGCCATGACTAATTTAAGCAAACAGACACACACAACGTCAGGATGACACCGAACATATAGAATGGGAACACCTTTTTATGATCAGACATTCACCAAAACAATAACATCCTGTATTTAGCCTAATATAACTGAAATACACCAAGTTCTATATTAAAACATCACCAAAACACAAAATATTAATTTTCTGATCATAGTTGGAGGGTAAACCAACATAATGAGGATATGCGCTTCCCCTTTAAAAACATTTACTACATGCAGGATTTGGCAAGGCAGCAAGTTCGCAAAGAGCGCTCATTTTATTATCATTAAAAAGCGGTTGTACAACTTCATCGTTCCATTATAATCAGTGAAGCTGATGCACAATGAATGTCTTCTTTACATACTTGCTTATTATAACGAGATGAACTCAGAATCCACTCACCGCTCAAAACATTTCGCCAAAATATTCTTTTATTACGGAAAAGACTGATCCTGGACCAGCCTTTATTGATAGCTTTTCACTCTCAAAGCAATAAGGAGCATATGGAAGCTTGTTTCCGCTACAAAAAAAAAGAAAAAAGAAAAGATAATTGCAACTTTTTGTCTCACAATTCTGCCATTTTCTCACAATTGCGAGTTTATCTCACAATTCTGACTTTATAACACGCAATTCTGACTGTACAGGGTGGGCCATTTATATGGATACACCGTAATAACATGGGAATGGTTGGTGATATGAAAGTCCTGTTTGTGGCACATTAGTATATGTGAGGGGGCACCACCCATCTTGAGGAGTTTGCCCTCTCACATATACTAATGTACCACAAACAGGACTTTAATATCACCAACCATTCCCATGTTATTACGGTGTATCCATATAAATGGCCCACCCTGTATATCACGCAACTGTGTGTTTACTCAAAGAATAATATGATTAATCGCAATTTGCCCATGTTAAATTTATGGTTAAATTGCCCATTGTTGGCACAGGTTTGGTATTGAACAATTGGACTTAACTGAGTTGAGGAATCTGGAGGTGGGTTATGATGTAAACAGACAAATAAACGCATCGCCTAAAGGGCTGGACCTCCAATATAATGTGAGATTTTGGTTTCAAACCGAATCCCATTTTAAGAGTGAGTGGATTCATTCAATTACACTCAACAGTCGTTCACCAAGACGATGCATTTGAGGCTGTTTTTTTGACTAACATGACTGTGTGTGGCATCATTTATTGGAGTGGCTAGTTGAAGCCCATTGTGGATTCTGAGAAAACGATGCTTTTGGTTGGTGGGAGAAGTGGTTCAGGCAACTCAAGGATGAATGGAGTCTGAGATTACTCAGAAGCCACGGCGACCTCCTTCCCCAGCTGCAGTAAATCCAAAAACACGGGGCTTTGGTTTATAGATATGACCAAAAAAAAAAAAAGTCTGAAGGTTGGTTTAAAAAGACTTCAAAATGGCTTTTTGTGGATTGAGTGGAATAAATAGCTTTTTCTCTCTCACCAATTCAGTATAAAATACAAGATCGTCATCGTATTGACTTGCAAAACTAACTTTTTGTGGATCGAGTGGAATCAATCAATTGTTTTCTCTCAAATATTCAATATAAAGTTCAATATCACCATCATATTAGCCTGCAAAACAGACTTTTTGTGGACTGAGTGGAATAAATTGATTGTTTTCTCACACCTATTCAATAAAAAGTCCAAGATCTCCATTATATTGGCCTTCAAAACAGACAAAACTGACTAATTGTTGATCAACTGGAATAAATCAATTGTTTTCTTTTACCTATTTAGTATAAAAAGTCCCGGATCGCCACATATTGGCCTGCAAAACACACAAAACTGACTTTTTGAGGATCAAGTAGAATAAATCAATTGTTTTGTGTGTTTTGCAGGCCAATGTGATGGCGATCCGGGACTTTTTATACTAAATAGGTAAGAGAAAACAATTGATTTATTCCAGTTGATCAACAATTAGTCAGTTGTATCCATTTTGAAGGCCAATATAATGGCGATCTTTGACTTTTTACTGAATAGGTGAGAGAAAACAATTGATTTATTCCACACAGTCTACAATGTTTTATCTGTTTTGCAGGCCAGTATGATGGTGATCTTGGACTTTTATACTCAATAGGTGAGAGAAAACAATCAATTTATTCCACTCAGTCCACAAAAAGTCCGTTTTTGTGTGTTTTGCTGGCCAATATGATGGCGATCTTGGACTTCATACTAAATAGGTAAGAGAAAACAGACTTTTTGAGGATCAAGTAGAATAAATCAATTGTTTTCTCTCACATTTTCAGTATAAAGTTCAGGATCGCCATTGAATTGGCCAGCAAAACACACAAAACTGACTTTTTGTGGACTGAGTGGATTGTTTTCTCACACCTATTCAGTAAAAAGTCCAAGATCCCCATTGTATTGGCCTTCAAAACGGATAAAACTGACTAATTGTTGATCATCTGGAATAAATCAATTGTTTTCTCTTACCTATTTAGTATAAAGTCCGAGATCTCCATCATATTGGCCTGCAAAACACACAAAACTGACTACTTGTTGATTGACTGGAATACATTGATTGTTGTCTCTCACCTATTGAGTATCAAAGTCCAAGATCACCATCATATTGGCCTGCAAAACACACAAAACAGACTTTTTGAGGATCAAGTAGAATAAATCTATTGTTATTTCTCATCTATTTAGTATAAAGTCCAAGATGGCCATCGTATTGGCCTTCAAAACGGATATAACACACGGATATAAAATTATTTTGTGCACCTTTAATTATATTTGTGTTTTATACTAAAACTAGCCTCGACACAGGACTGGAAGTGTGTATGTGTGTTTAAGCAATTGACCCTGGCGTCCGGGGTTTCTGTTTACTGAAACATGAGTTTCTCTGGTAGTTCCTGTCGGAATAAATTGGTTCTGGTTTAAGAACCTGTCACCACGAGAGCTAACGCTAATATGCTAATAGCAGTTGTGCTCAAGTTTCTTTTGACCTGGTGAAAAAGCCTTCATGTTTACATTGACATTGGGAGATAACAAAAATATACACGTCCATTAACATGTGTTGTCCTACCGTGGTTTCCCTTGAACGTTGGTGCGTAACGGCTATGGGAAATGTCATTAGGAAGCCGTTACTCGCCACTCTTGCAGGGAAAATTTATGAGGTGTTAAGTACAGCGCTTACACGAGGGGCAGGAGGGCTCCACTTCACGACTCCCTGAATCTCTCAACAAAAGAGGAAAAACAAGAGATGTCTTCAGGAATATGTGGCTTTTTTTCCAGGGTCTCTGCCAGCACCAGTTTAGATCTTCCCGTCCTGTTAATGACACATTTAAATTAGCTGTGGTCGGGTTTTCTTCACATTCATCGAGATTCTTCTTTTCACCTCGGCCTGGTCGGGTTCAGGAGAACCACATGCCAGGGTCACTCCTCTCCTCTCCCACCCAGCCAAACCAGACCCATAATTTTGCTTTTGTTTCAGATGCGGCCCCAGTTATGAAGGAGGAAGCAGTCTGGAAAGGTCAGCAGGGATGGATACTACTGAAAAGAAAAGGATTTGGAGAAGAAGGTGAACAGTATTCCATTCAGAAAATAACTAGCACACGCACACATTGGGTTTTCAGTATTAAAATGAGCTTATTACTAATCCACTCTTGTCAACATTTAGCTTTGCCCACATTCTTGGACATATCTTGTCTGCTTTTTGTGCTTGTGCTTGTAATTATGTTCTGAGATTGAGTTCTGCCTTAGAATTTGGCCAAGACAAGGTATCTTAGAAGAGGGTGGATGGATGGATGGATGGAAAGAACGACAGATAGATAGATAGATAGATAGATAGATAGATAGATAGATAGATAGATAGATAGATAGATAGATAGATAGATAGATAGACAGACAGATTGATAGACAGACAGACAGACAGACAGACACAGACAGACAGACACAGACAGACAGATAGATAGACACAGACAGACAGACAAGACAGACAGACAGACAGACAGATAGATAGATAGATAGATAGATAGATAGATAGATAGATAGACAGATTGATAGATAGACAGATTGATAGACAGACAGATAGACAGACAGATTGATAGACAGACAGACAGACAGACACAGACAGACAGATAGATAGATAGATAGATAGATAGATAGATAGATAGATAGATAGATAGATAGATAGATAGACAGACAGTTAGATAGACAGACAGACAGACAGACAGTTAGATAGATAGATAGACAGACAGACAGACAGACATATATACAGACAGACAGACAGTTAGATAGATAGATAGATAGATAGATAGATAGATAGATAGATAGATAGATAGATAGATAGATAGATAGATGGATAGATAGACAGACAGATTGATAGACAGACAGACAGACACAGACAGACAGACAGATAGATAGATAGACAGACAGATAGACACAGACAGACAGACAAGACAGACAGACAGACAGACAGATAGATAGATAGATAGATAGATAGATAGATAGATAGATAGATAGATAGATAGATAGATAGATAGATAGATAGATAGATAGATAGATAGACAGATTGATAGATAGACAGATTGATAGACAGACAGATAGACAGACAGATTGATAGACAGACAGACAGACAGACACAGACAGACAGACAGATAGATAGATAGATAGATAGATAGATAGATAGATAGATAGATAGATAGATAGACAGACAGTTAGATAGATAGACAGACAGTTAGATAGATAGACAGACAGACAGACAGTTAGATAGATAGATAGACAGACAGACAGACAGACATATATACAGACAGACAGACAGACAGTTAGATAGATAGATAGATAGATAGATAGATAGATAGATAGATAGATAGATAGATAGATAGACAAGACAGACAGACAGACAGCTATAGATAGATAGACAGACAGACAGACAGACAGAAAGACAGATAGACAGACAGACAGTTAGATAGACAGACAGACAGACAGACAGATAGATAGATAGATAGATAGATAGATAGACAGACAGACAGACAAGACAGACAGACAGACAGACAGACAGACAGATAGATAGACAGACAGACAGATAGACACAGACAGACAGACAGACAAGACAGACAGACAGTTAGACAGACAGTTAGATAGATAGATAGATAGACAGACAGACAGACAGACAGACAGACAGACAGACAGACAGACAGACAGACAGACAGACAGACAGACAGACAGACAGACAGACAGACAGACAGACAGACAGACAGACAGACAGACAGACAGATAGATAGATAGATAGATAGATAGATAGATAGATAGATAGATAGATAGATAGATAGATAGATAGATAGAGTGTTTCTTTGACTGGGGCTTCTGGTTTTAAACCGCGGACTGCAGAACCGGCTGGGGAAGCTTATGGGAACGGCGGTGGGGCGATTATGGCATGCAAAGGGTTCTTCATATTTTCCTGCATGATATGGTTTATGAAGGATGAAAGTGGTCCCTCGTCCTCCTCAACGACTGATGATTACAGTTAAGTATTCATTCAAAAGAAATTCCCTAAACTCACAGGGTTTACAAATGTAATACATCTGAGTAGCAGAAACAAGACTTTCCCAAGCCATCAAACTCTCCTAGAATGAAGCAGGAAGAAAATGAATAAATTCATCTAAACAATTCAAAACAGTAACCTAAACAAAAAGTCTAAATGACTCTGCCTTGGCGTATTAGAAGAAAATCATGTCATTGTTGTTGCATTTGTAAAATTGCTCTTTTAACTGCAGTCTGGCTATGATTTTATGGCCACTATGTAATATGTTATGTTCTGCTTTGTGCACACAGGAATTGTGGGTAATATTTAGCAGCACTATTCTATGGTGGCTCCTCTACCAGAAGAAAATGTATTCCATATGGCAGAAATATTACAATATTCATTAAAAAAACACAAAAATAAATAAATAAACACAAATAAACAAATATTACCCTGTAAAAAAATATTTTCATGATTTATCACAACTTTTTTTTCTTTTGTCAAATCAACTTAGATAATTAATGTGGTTCAGATAACATAATATTTTGAGTTTCTGTTGATTAAAACAATCTCCTTTATTGTATTAACTCAAATTTTTTATTTCAATGAACTCAAAATTGAAAGGCGACCAGGTAACTTACTTTTTTCAAGTTAAACCAGCAATATATATTTTTTAAAGTTATCGTTAGTTATCGTTCTTGGTCTGAACGAGCCTTAAGAGTACAGGTATAAAATAAATGTGCATATTATACTCACTCGATATCAATGAAGGTCTCCATCTGCTCTCCATCTCATCGCGTTCCTGTCTAAGAGAAAAAAACTGAGATATTAAAGAGAATATTCTCATTTGTGACTTGACTTTCCAACAGGTAAGTGCAACACACGAAACTGTTTTTTCCTTTGCCATTCCTGAATGGAGGTGTAAGAGTTGGACAGACGGCACATGAGGGTCTCATTAATCTGGGAAGAGCTTTTACGTGCCTCTCAGTCAAACAATATGCTGATTTTATCTCAGCTTTGACAGAAACGCCACTGACTGTAACCCATCTGCTTATGTTCCCTTCAATTTGCTTTTGCAAGTCTGAGCTTTAGGCTGGTGGTGTGATGGTGGACATGTGTCAAACGATAGAGATTCGGCTGTACGTTGACATTGCGATGCTGTTGATATGCCATGTGCAATGGAAGATGGCTTGCATTGTTCCTCACAGTTGCTTTAAATGCATTCTAAAATTAAAATGTTGCATTTTTATACAAATGCATTTGTAGAAATAATGTGATTTTTTTTTTTTTTTTTTTTCAACAAATGAAAATTCACCCAAAAATTCTGCCATCATTTACTCGCCCTCAATTTGTTGCAAACATGTATAAACTAAAAGAAGATATTTTGAATAATGTTTGTAATCAAACAGTTGTTAGGCACAACTGAGACAGGTGAGTAAACTGAGAGTGAGTAAATGATGACAGAATTTTTATTTTGGGGTGAACTATCGCTTTAAGCTCCGAATAATATGTAAAAATGAATAAATAAGATTCATTCGTGTAATATTTAATTCACTGAATTATTTAATCATAAAATAGACAATACAACATGATTATTAAAAAAGGTTTTTCATTTGAGTTTCTTGAGAAAAAAACATCCATTGGTCGATTCAATTTTAGAGAACCCTTTATGTCAAAAAGGTTCCATTTGAGGAGAAATGATACATGAAAAACCTTACGGAACCCTTGAAGGTTCCATATAGAACCTTTTCTGCTAATAGTGCCGCCTTTTGATTGCTTAGTTGGGGAAATGTAACATTTAACTTTTAATATTCAACAATATTATTGATCTGGCTGCATTGACACCATTATATGAGACCTGAACTGAGCTGGACCTAAACATCACTGAACTTCCTTAAGCTGGACTGTGACGCTATTTACTTCTAGAAACAAACTTTGTTGCATTATTTTCCAGTTATCTCTGCAAAGCTGCTCTGAAACAATCTGTGGTGTAAAAAGCGCTGTGTAAATAAAGGCGACTTGACTTGACTTTCAGTGTCCATGTTCGCGACCGTTGGAAGCTGATAATGCATCTGCAAAGAATCCCGACACTCAGTGGCATGAGAGGAATATCCAATCCAAACCACTGATCGTAGATTTGTCTGTTTATGTTTTCCCAGTCTCTTGTACGGTTCCCGAAACTCTCTGGCTCTTTGCAGGCCTCACCACTCCAAAAAAACCCTTGTAACTGTGACTTCTGGAAGCCTGTGGCTATTTTTCTTATGATGGACAACCTGATAGACAATGAGCTGTCCGGTTTTATGAACGTTTCGGCTCTTGAAACTCGAGTTCGTCGAGCGTATTTCCATCGGCTTGTCTCTGCATCTGTCGTAAACGGGTTTAAAGTAGTTCCTTCGTGCTTCCAAAACACAGATACGCGATCCAACACAGTGAGTGCGTGGTTTTTGCGTTTGTGAAACCATATTTATTTACTCTGGGAAGGTTAATAGTGCATTATTATATCTGTCACTGAGCCCTATGGCACTGCAAACGTAACCCCAGGCCTGTTTTTTCAGCTCTATGATAGCATTTTGTCTACAAGCGTGTCCAAGTGAGTCTCATAGACTTGATTTATAGGATTTCTTTAACCCACTTCACACTGTACGCCTGGCTCGTGTAAACAGACGTTTGCGCTGCGGCCTGCATGAGGAAATTTGAAGTTTTACAGGTTCATAGCAAATCAATTACAGTCTGATGGCTGACAAGAATAAATGCGGCTATAATCTTGATTTAGTTGGCAAACACATGCAAACAAAGCGCTTTTAAACCTTAGATCAATATAAATGTAGCGCAGCGAACCCTATAAATTAGTATTTTGTGTTTATCCTGTTTGCTAACCAGGGCTTGACATTGACACCCACCAAATTCAGACACAGTCACTCCTACTAGGGGTTTTTTTCACAATGGAAATGCATTGTGTGCCATTAGTAAAGGTTGAGCTTTGCATAGCAGCAAACTCTTTGACATTACTCAAACACTACTAGTCTTTGCTAGAAAATCGAATCTTTGCTAGTTTCATCTTGGAGTTGACTTTGCGAGCGCACGTGTGGCTTCAGACAATCTGAAAGCCCAGGAGCTAGAGAATTTACCTCAGACAAACAACCAGGCACAACTACAGACAAAACAAATTAGCGTCTTGGAATGAGACTCAAAACCCAAACAAACACCAGAGATTGTTTGGCCAAGAAAGCTCACCAGTTTTAACTCCGTGTGCATGTTTATTTTTCTGTTTTCTGGTTTTCATTTGCTTCATTCGCCCTTATGTGAGGTCTCCATTCTGAACATGAAGACGCACGCAAGACTGAACGACCAGAATGGGTAATCCCACAAAAAAAGAGTGCTTCCCATTTTTTCCGCACATAGTAAGGTTGCCCTCAAGTTCAAGATGGAGGAAAACAATTAAAAGTTTCTCGATGCAGCAATGTGCTTTCCATGACTGCAATAGTTAATGATTAGTTGGTAAACACTGTCAAGATGGCCTCGAGCGGCGATTCCTTGCATTTAAGAATCTGAAAGACAATGAGGAACCTTTCAAAATAGCTGTTTTGGAACATTTTAGCTGGTTTTAACTGGTTTAAAAACCAGCCTGACCACCTTTAACCTTATAAAGCTACTGTATCATATTTGATACATAATATCTAAGGCCTTCCACTTTGTTGAAAAACCTGTTGCACACAATGTACTGCATGCTTTCCGTTGTCTGATTGAAAGTTCATACCTGTTTAGCAAGTAAAAATTGTACAAATGTCTTTTTTTGGGTATTATAATGTAAACGTAAGAATTATTTTCATCTTGTTAGCAATATTTCACGATGAACATTACTGGACTGAAGCAACTTAGGCTTAACTTGATTATTCATATATCATTTCGCAAAATAATTTTTGGTTCCCCAAAGAACCTTTTAGTGAAGATTCTTAATCACCATGAAATTAAATATGACAATTATTTTTTAATGGAATATCACAGTGTTATTCTGGATTATGTATCCGTGCACATATAAAAAATAAAATAATAATATTCCAGTATTCTCATCTCTTCTCTTCTCTGATGATGAGGGCGGGGCAACCTGTCACTCACATGAGATCCACCAATAGCAAACCACAACCATCCAATCAATTCCCTATAGACAAAATCAAGCCCCGCCTTACATTTGTTCTAGTTCGAGATGCTGTTTCACTCGGATATACGTCCCAAAAGGGAAGAAGACTTTTTTTCTTAGTGTGAAGAACATTCTAAAAATCTAAAGACTTTTTTTTTTACTATAAAGAATCTTTTTCTGTATTTGCAAAGTTCCATGGATGTTCTTAATGGAACTCTAGATTCCGATAAAGAACCTTACTTTTTAGAGCGTTGCATGATCCAAAACGCTGCTACCAACAAGCCTATTGCTTTTAAATACTGACGCATATAATGTACAGAAACCTCAAACTAAAGGCCACCATAAGAGCCACTAATGTTGGTGCAGTGAAAGCAACCAATCCACAATGTTCAAAAAGTTACAATGTTTTCCATCAAAACTGTCGTCCAACTCTGCAAACGCATGGCCCCAACGCTGGTTCACTGCAAGTCCGAGAGCCTGTTTTGTTGACATTTTTGGGAAGGGTCTCCATTTCACACAATTCATACATGACACGTCGTTAAAGATATTTGCGTCCTCACCAACGTTCTCTCCAAGCCAAACGCCGTTTGCGGTTCCTCCATGTAACTTCCAGAACAGAACAATATTTTCCTGATTAATTAATTTCAACCAGCAGAAGTTCTGCACAACGCATAAATATCGGAAAACGTCTACTTTATTGAAACCACAAAGGGATTCTGGTATTGTCCAAGACACACAACCTTCCTGGAGAGGTCACTCGCCCTATTTTCTGCTCTGGTGGGCAGGGGAACTGTAGTGACCATTGGAATGCTCTGGTTTTGGTTGTATGTTTGAGCTTAAGCCTTCCTGATACCCTCTTCCCAAACACACCGACCAACCGGCCCCTGCCATCTCAGGCCACGGCCCCCAAAACCGGTGGATCGGAGCCCAAATCCACTCCTTCCCTCGTTTTGGACCTCCTGAAAACAACAGCAGGGTGTAATCTGTGGAATGACCAGAGCATCTGATAAAGGCTTGTGTTCTTGCAAAGGACTGGGAATGGATTACTGGAGATGCTTGGCATCCAATTAAAAGTCTTCTTTTCCCACCATTTCATCGCAGATGATTAAGTTCCGGGAAGGCATCTCGTAAGATTAAGCAAACCCGAAGATTATCAGGTCAAAAGTGAAAGGTCAATCCCAAGAGGGCAAAGCAGGTGATGACCTGAACGTTAATGTTGGTGCGGGGAAAGCAACCAATCCACAACGGACAAAAAGGCACAATGTGTTTCATCAAAACTGTCATCCAAATGTGTGTGTGTGTGTACATACACAATAGAGGCCAAAAGTGATGTCAGAAGTCAAAGCCGACATCATTCTTTTTAACAGGCTGTCATGCAAAGAAATTATGAAAACGTGCAAAAAACAAGAGAGAACCAATGGAATATTAATAATTGATTATGTTGTAGTTAATGTTTGCACTTTCCTGTGAGTTTTTGGTTCTCTATGCATTTGCAAATAATTGTCAACATATTTAAAATAATATATATATATATTTTTTTTTGATGGTTTAATTGTACTTGTAGGGTCATTAAAACCAAATGTTATATATATAGTGTAAAATAGTGTAATATAATATTAGTTAAAACAATTATTTAAAATAATATTATGATATTTATATACTAATAAACTATACCATCATACTATATTTTTAAAATATTAAATCTAGCGTTTTTACTATTTTAAATACATTAATAGTTATTTATTATATTTTATAATTTATATTTAAAACGAATAATTTTTGTAATGAAATTACATTTGTATACTAAACATTTTAAGTGCAACCTTCACCCTGCAAACATAAGTTTAGCTTCATTTAAATTAATAATTAATAAATTAATAAAATAAATAATGAATTGTTTCGTCCAACTTAATTCATTCAATCTTTTTTTTTCTAGAGTTGACATTTTGATAGTTTAGTTGAACTCTACAGTTGGTTCAATTTTGGTTTAAACTAAATAATTTAAAAGAAATAATCCGAGAGCCAGTTTTGTTGACATTTTTGGGAAAAGTCTCTATTTCACACATTGAACTCATGACACGTCGTTAAAGATATTTGCGTCCTTCAAGCCAAACGCCGCTCGCCCTGTTCGCGTTTCCTCCACGTCACACTTCCAGAAAGGAAGGCATCTTGTACAATTAAGCAAACCCAAAGATTATCAGGTCAAAAGTGAAAGGTCGATCACAAGAGGGAAAATCAGGTGTTGACCTGAACGATCCACGTCTGGGAATCTCTTCGTCCCCATTCACTCGACTTGTCTTGCACAACCCATGTGGAAGTGTCTCTTTCTTCTAAGCCTAGCTTTGTTTCCTAAAGCCGCACTTTAAGGGGCTTAATCCGTGAGCCAAATTTACCGCCGGTTCATTATTCCTGCGCAACAATTAAAACTCCAGCTTTTGGCTGGCATTCCAGTGACTGGCACTGACTGGGCAAGCCTGGCACTGGAGCTTTGCCTGAGGGTTTTATTTTAATTGAAAAGAGATGGTTGTTCACCACTTCCGCACGGATATCACTGCAACACAAAAACAGATAATGAAGTGAACCAGAAGCTGGCCGTCTTCTCTAAAGAGTGAACGACAGCACTACACAATGTCACTGCAAATCTTCTGTATTGCTGTTTCAGGCTCTACTATAGTCTTAAGGCCTGTTCACATTTATAACGGTAACTATATTTGCGTCCACACTTAACGAACGATAGCGGTCTGTTTATTCTAAGCTCGTGCGCTGCAGTTTCAAAGTGTGTACAACGTCATTGAACATGTTCTTGTTGCTTTTACACGGCTTTAACCAGCAGATGTCCTCAGCATACTGTGTTCTGAGTGAAGCGTGTAATCGATCTAATAATCTAACAGTGAATTTAGTCAATACAGTGGAATAAAAACAACACCTAGTCTTTTTCACCACAACTTTAAAGGAATCAAGACAATGTTGTGGAAACGAGCGCTGGAAACCTGAGGTAATGCTTCTGTTCATTCAGAGGGATGAACGACTGTTCTCCATTTTCTTGTAAAGTGGCTTGACTTGTAAAACAATGGTGGATTTTTCTGGACCTCGGTGATTAACTTCTCCGCAATGTCGTCTGCCATTTTAAATGCGCGACCCCGTAAATTAGAATGAATTCTGATTGGCTGTCAGTGTTTTATCGTTCAACAATGGAAAAAATCGTTCCAAAAGTGATCCCAACGATAACGTTTCTCCATATTGTTAGCGTTATAGCTGTGGTGTGCCTCTGCTATTTTTTAAAGGGGTGGTTGATTATGATTTGACTTTTCTAACTTTAGTTAGTGTGTAATGTTGCTGTTTGAGCATAAACAACATCTGCAAAGTTACGACGCTCAAAGTTCAAAGCAAAGCGAGATATTTGCTTTTAAAGAAATCGCTTCTACACGACATTCCTCCCGGGTTAGTGACATCACCAACCCTAAAATTTACATAAACCCCGCCCCTTGATTTATAGATTATGATGACAGAATATGCTAATCAATGACTAGAAGATAACTACACATAAGCTACATAAATTCATCAACTAACCATTCAGAAATGTTGTCTACATGTTGTCACTTCTTCTTGAGTCTCTCCATCATTGTCTGACTCCGGTTTGAACATAAAAGGCTAAACGTTTTTTAAATTTTCAGTGCATGTGTGTGTGAGGTAAAAGGACACAAGTTGTTGTAGCTCCGCCCACTGTGCCAGGAGCAGCAGCTCATTTGCATTTAAAGGGACAGACACAAAAACGACGTGTTTTTGCTCACCCTCAAAAAGTGACAACTTTAACATGCTATATAAAAATATCTGTGGGGTATTTTGAGCTAAAACTTCACACACACACTCTGGGGACATCAGAGACTTATGTATGATTTTGGGATGTCCCAGACGAAAGATGACCAATCGCTGTGATGTCTGTGGTAGTGGCTCCTAAACGGTGGTCCTACATTGTACAATGAGAGATAGTCTTGCGACCAAAGATAGTCTGCGACAATTTTCTGAGAGTGTCCAAAAGTGTCCACCAGTGTTTAGCAGTGTGTTTGCTGCTACGACCTACGACTAGCCAATAAAAATGTAACATGAAATGGCGTATCGATCAACATGACATGGCGCTAAACCTTAAAACTACTTTCCTCAAGCCCCATTTGCAAGATTGCCATGCCAAGTTGGCCTCTTTCCCCTCGCCATGACAGCATCCATATTCTCCTCTTTCGCTTCCTCATCTTTTTTTCAGCGCACATAAAAACAAGTGCGATTCATCTTGATTCATCCTGATGCCGTTTTATTCTTCTATACTAACTTGTGCCGTAGCCTACGATTCAATGGGTGTCATCATCGTACAGTCTACATACAGACAAACCCAAAATTATTCAGACACCAGATATAATTTTTTAACTAGTGTGTGCAGGACACTATTGTTCATTTATGTAAGTGAGGATCGCAAAAAAAAAAGTAAACTGACCTATTATACCCAAAAATTCTTCATACAGTGACTACCAGTAACATTTATACAAATTTGGGACCAAAAATAATCCAGACACTTTGAGCTGATCATGTTTTGCTGAAGTGTGTTTTCTTTAATTGCTAATGCTCTTTTTACACACAGACTGAACACAATGAAGCATTGCTTGGTAACTGGTTGAGCTAAACTGGTATTATCTAATTGTGTAGTTTAATTTAACAGCTGACAGATATCCAACATAATTCATGTGTGAGACAGTCTAACAGAAGGACGGACAAAATTCTTGTCATATTTTATTACCATTTTCTAAACTATAGCGAATAAACTGTGATAATGTGAGAAATGTTGAAGGTGTCTGAATACATTTTGGTTTGACTGCACATTATTAGATCAGTGTCGTACAGTGTGATTCATAATGATTTTATAGGATTGCCGAAATCATCCGGCATTACAAGACTTTTGTCATGCCGCTAACTCGGTTAATCCAGTTTCTCTCTGGTTTTTCTGTCACATCCAGGAATAGTTATCTGGCCATCGCCAAGCCCAGAAGGATGAATGTGGCCACGTAAAGTTCCAGCGCTTCCTGTTTACAACAGCGTGTGACACTTTCTTGGTTTGCGTTTTTGAGCCGCCTCTGGAAAATCCTTTAGGAGCATCTCTTTTTTATGCACATGCAGCTCAGTATCGGTCAATGGGTCAGCAAACGCTGCACAAACTCAGCGTCACAACATAACAGAGTCTGCTGTTTTTAAAGGAAGTGCGCTGGACTGATGAAACCACTGAATGATGCTCATCTGAAACATGAAATATGAAACGTATATTCTCATGGCAAAGAAGAAAACCACAAAGACGTATCAAGTCGATGAGGCCTTGAGAGGACAGGAGATACGGCCCACATGAACGTTCGATTCTTGCTAGGCAAGCGCAGTGTTATTGTTGTTCATACGGATCGCTGTACTCTTTGGAAAGTCCATGTTTTTCCCTTGGTTTTTGGAGACCAAGGCTGCATCCGAAATCACATACTTCCCTAATATATAGTAGGCCGAAAAACAATAAGTTACAAAAAAAGTTTGTCTGAATTCACAGTACTTATAAAAAAGAGCAGGCAAAAGTACCCGTTTGACCCACTACTTCTGAAGTGTGCATATGATGGACACTTTACTATCCCATGAGGCCACAGGATTTGCGAATGACAGTGAAGCGACGCTGGAAGGTCACATGACAACATTGTACGTCCAGATTACATTAATGCTATATAGAAAATACTTCTTTAGGGGTTGCAAAGTAATTACTTATTCATAATAAGTACCTACTCAAAAAAAGTACACTGTAAAAAATGATCGTGATTTTAACGGTCAAAGACTGTAAAAATGCTACAGTGAAAACCTGTTAATTGGTTAAGTGAAAGTTTCCTTACTATATACGGTAAACAACTGTGATAGATCTAACGGTACATTTAATTTAAAATACCGTTAAATTTACAGTTTTTGGAAGTGAAAAAGAACAAGTCATTGTATTATTTACAGTGAAAAAACGTAAATTGACATTCCCACAATTCCCTGCGTGACACTTCACATTTGATGTATTTTTGTTGAAATAACTGTTTCTTCACAGTTTTTTATTTTTTTTTCTAATCAGTTATGACATTATAGGGTTTTATGTTACATTTAATGTTGTTAAATTAATGTTTATTGCATTTTTTTAATTTCATGTGTTACCATGATTTAGTGTTTGTGTGAATGCCACTGTGTAGCTTATAGATATATAGATATATTAGTATTAACTTTCTTGTGAAAGAGCTGCTTGTGATGAGCTTTAATTCATCATGTGATTTTCATCACAACTGTGATTGGTGGTTGTCAGTGTATTACTATTGGTACAAAATAGATATAAATACTTCAATAGGTCAGTAAATTAACATTATATCAGATAATTAAATACGGTTTATTACTGTAAATTTAAGTAAAGTCTGTAA
This sequence comes from Rutilus rutilus, assembly GCF_951802725.1. Taxonomy (NCBI): domain Eukaryota; kingdom Metazoa; phylum Chordata; class Actinopteri; order Cypriniformes; family Leuciscidae; genus Rutilus; species Rutilus rutilus. The sequence continues at coordinate 4,263,582 of NC_140233.1, forward strand.
AATCCAAAATGTTGCTACCGTATTTTTTACGGTAAATTTCTGGCAATCACAGCTGCCAGTTTTTTACCGTAAATTTAACAGATTTTTTTTTGACAGTGTATGCAAATTCAAACACAGCACAAGAGACATTCCCATTTCTCACCATATGACCATGTGACAACAGAGAACGTGTTAGCAAATGTCAAGCAGAGCACATCTGAATTACATTTAGGCCAGAAACATACTCTACAATAACGTCAACTTGAGAGTTTGCACAACTCAAGTTTGCACATTTCATCTGCTAACAACGTCATGCTAACCTATGATTACTTATTTCTGCCAGGGAATAAAAAAATAAGTGTATTTTTATCTCACAAACTGGAAGACAACAGGGTTGACATTTCTGCTTGACTTTGTAATGTTTTTCTTCTTTACACAAGCAAAAATAAAAAGAAGATGTTTCCCAAAGTTGGAAAAGTCAGCATGACCATGTAAGTTCAGTTCTTTTAGGTTTTAAAATAAAATAAATAAACAAGCAATGATTCATTGTGTAACATTTCCAACATGACATAAACTTGATTGTGCAGCTCCTCTTTATGCCAAGTGGGTTATCTGTGGACAAACCAAAAAATGTGTTCTGTTTGAGTGAGGAGGAGGCACCAGTGAGCCACATGCAGACTGAAAACATTTGTTTTCATCCTGTTCCTACAGGAATCCTACCACAGGTATTCCAAACATTCATTACGGAAAGACGACTTCTTGATCACACAATACATAGAGAAACACTGTCATCATGCAATGCAAATAATATGTAAAAATATATTAAAATTCTGTATGATTTGTGCAATTCTTTTACCTAAAAATTATTTTTACTTTGTCATCATGCGAGTTAAACACATGAGCTTAGCATTGATAATTTTATGTAGCCAGATATTCCAACGCTATCTCACGACCAATGCGTACGAATTCGAACGAGTGATTAAAAGGTGGCTAATTCGTACGACCACACTCGTACGAATTCGTACGATTTGTCTAAACCCACCATCACGGGTAGGTTTAGGGGCGGGGTCAGTTGTAAGTCATTCGTACAAATTCATACGAATTTGGCAACTCGTAAAATATGTACGAATTAGCAAAAATCGTAAAATTCGTACGAATTGCCATGAGATCAGGTTGGATCTTTACTTACAGTTTAAAGTGCCCCGTTATTCTATTTTAAAGGCTCCTAATTTTGTTTTGGATCTACTAGAATAGGTTTACATGCATCCAAGGTCAAAAACACTTTTCTTATAATATAATTTATACATCACCTTTTTTCTCTCAGCATTTGAATTGGTTCAAAACAATAATAAAAAAAAATATTCTTTTCGAGAGCATACTCTGCTCTGATTGGTCAGATGACCCAATCTATTGTGATTGGTCTACTCTGCTCTGATTGGTCAGATGGCCCAGTCTGTTGTGATTGGTCTACTCAGCTCTGATTGGTCAGACGGCCAAGCCTGTTGTGATTGGTCTACTCAGCTCTGATTGGTCAGATGACCCAGTCTGTTGTGATTGGTTTACTCTGCTCTGATTGGTCAGATGGCCCAGTCTGTTGTGATTGGTCTACTCTGCTCTGATTGGTCAGATGACCCAGTCTGTTGTGATTGGTCTACTCAGCTCTGATTGGTCAGATGGCCCAGTCTGTTGTGATTGGTCTACTCAGCTCTGATTGGTTAGATGACCCAGTCTGTTGTGATTGGTCTACTCAGCTCTGATTGGTCAGATGGCTCACTCTTTATTATGGGAGACAATAGCGCAATTTATCTGCATTTTGATCTTTGAAACTTTGCAGACCTCTTACATTCACAAACAGCTATATTACACACTCCATGAAAGGTAATATCTGAAAAAAGCGTAATATGGGCACTTTAAGATCCAAAAGCAGGAATTAGGTGGTTTTAAGGCTCAACTGACCTAGTATTATGTAACTGAGAACTCTTTTGGTATATTGTATTAATACCTCAAATCTAAATGGAGTGAGAGATCCAACCAATCATATTTAGGTACAAAGAAGCCATGCTAATCATCCTAAAAATCAGTGGAAATTAATCCCACCAAGAGCTTGCAAAATAGTCCACCATCTCTTCCAACCAAACAGTTTAGAAAGTTACTGCGAGCCACAGAAAGATAGAGTTTTATGAGCCAAATGCATTTTGTAACGTGGTGAGTGTATGCAGAAGTGAAAATGGAGGAGAAAAGCCACAAATTATGGTTTCTCGTGTGAGGTATTACACAGTGATCCGTCGAGAAGGAACCGCGTCGGAAAGCTTCTGTTCCTCTCATCGGAGGTGTCGCAAAGTTTTTCCACAACAAGCATCTTTACTGTCTTCACATATTACCGCAATGCTTCATCTATGCCCCTTCCTTCTTGGCAAGAAAGCCAGTAATAATGCAATATTTCCTTCTGTTTAATGCCAACTAGGACCTTGTTGAAATTGAAAAGCAGCCCGACCCATTGTGTAATTGGCCTTGCATACATTGACTAACGTATCCTTGCAGTCAAACCAAAATTTATTCAGACACCTTCAACATTTCTCACATTATCACAGATTATTCACTATAGTTTCTAAAACGGTAATAAAATATGAGCAGAACTCAGATGATATTTGACTGGTTTTGTCCGTCCTTCTGTTAGACTGTCTCACACATGAATTATGTTGAATATCTGTCAGCTGTTAAATTTAACTACACAATTAGATAATACCAGTTTAGCTCAACCAGTGACCAAGCAATGCTTCATTTTGTTCAGTCTGTGTGTAAAAAGAGCATTAGCAATTAAAGAAAACACACTTCAGCTCAAAGTGTCTGGATCATTTTTGGTCCCAAATTTTCATAACTTTTACTGGCAGTCATTGTATGAAGAATTTTTGGGTATAATATGTCACAGTTTACTTTATTTTGCTCTCCTCGCTTACATAAATGAACGATAGTGTCTTGAACCCACTAATAAAAAAATAAAAAAAATTATATGGTGTCTGAATAAGTTTTGGTTTGACTATATGTGCTTCTGAACTCCTTACCGAGTCGTCGGGATGGTATTGTGTAGGGTGGTCAGCACTGCTCCCAGATTCATTATGGATTTGGATTATGGATTCATGTGGATTCCCAGACGTCTTCGCCTCCTACGGTCGACCATCACCCAAAGGTGTTCGATGTTCTTGGCGTTCACAGTCGGGCTGTGAGCCTCGTGGTTAGTGTGGCTGCATTTAGATTTGCGGTTTTCTGAACTAGGCCTCCAAGCTTTTCTTGGACCCTCGCTGCTGTGCACACTGGCATGATGGAGCTGTTTCTTATGAGACCGGATCCAGGATATAACAAGATAGTCCTCGCAAACCACCGCAAATAGATTTACGTGGCCGTACAGGAACGTTTACGGAAGCCTCTGCCGATGTTATCAACGTCATATCGAGTACACAGGGTTATTGGCATTACAGCATCTGAAATATGACTTGCTGCGGGTTCAGTTGTCTCTGCAAAACAAAACAGAGTTGACGACAGCCACCCAAGTTTCATTGTGAAAGCAATAACAGCTTACATATAAACATCCCCATATGCAAATCAATCAACTTTGAAGTCAACATGAAATTACATGAAAACCAGTTTACTTTCGTTATGTGACGTTTGAAATGTGAAACTGGATTTTAGGATTCTATCTATCTATCTATCTATCTATCTATCTATCTATCTATCTATCTATCTATCTATCTATCTACTCTATCTATCTATCTATCTATCTATCTATCTATCTATATATATATATATATACACACACACACACACACACACACACACACACACACATGCATATGAACCCTATCCCTAAACCTGCCCATCATACAAAATCTGCATTTTTTAATTTTCACAAAAACATTTTTTTATTATGTTTATTAATAAATTTTTCTTGTGATGACCAGCAAAAAGTCCTCAAAAAGTAGGGAATCTCAAGTTTTACTATCCTTGAGGGGACATTTGGTCCTCACAAGTATAGCTAAACATGCCCCCACACACACTCTCTCTCACACACACACACACACACACACATATTATTAAGCAAATAAGAAGGCTGTGTGTGCATAACTATGTACATGTGTGGGATTGTGGGAACTTCAATCATTGCTCCAGGGTTGACAATGATCTCGACATTGAAGCTTCATCATCCAAACCCAATGAAGCAATGCTGATGTGACAGTGAGACATGAGTCAACGCGAGTCCCCTGGAGAGGCTCTACATGCGTGGTGTGTGTCGTATTACTGCGGTCGCTTTAATGAGCTGATGAGCGAGTGTCACGCAACCTGTCAAGAACACGTCCAGCTCACATAGAACTCCAAAACTAAAATAAGAAGGAGAAAAGAGATTATATTTCACAGAAAGACTTTATTAAGTTTTAAAATTAAGTTTTATTATTAAAAGTTTTATTATTATTAAAATTACTGTAATCCAATTTTTTATTCAAACAATTGATCAATTAATAATTAAAATATCATCTTTTTTTTTTTTTTGCGAGATGGATGGACGGATATATATATATATATATATATATATATATATATATATATATATATATATATATAGAATTGTCATAATGCATCCAGTGATTTTTATTTAAACAATTACATGGTTAAAAAAAACGATAATATAATTTCTGAGCATAAATGTATAAATAATTATTATTTATTTACTAACAGTATATGAATATTTTAATTTTACCTTATGTAGAATAACATTATTTTATGTTTTACGAGAAACATTTATTTATTTATTTATTTATCAGTCATTGCAGTGAGAAAGAGATTCTTTATTGCATCCAAAAATGAAGCTTAATTTCCCAAATTCTTAATTTCTTTTGATTTGGGTTGTCAAATATGAAGCCGACAGGACAGGGTTTGTAAGATTCACTAGTGTTACACAAACATAATCAATAATTCATCTTTGCACCTGTTCCTGTACGGTCAGCTGGTGATGTGGAGCATGACGTCATCATTCCACAGGGAAACCGCATGGGAAGGTGCGTTTCCGCAGCCAATATTACGGGTTCGGGGAACATCGGGGAACAGACGGTTTCCATGATGGATAAACAGAAAGAGTGACTCATGGCTAGACGAGCGCATATATGGATCTGTCCTCCATGGGCACACGACTCGACCCTGCTTTCCCAACGCGAGCTGATGGTACCCACACCAAACCACACCAAACCACTGCACAAGCACATGCTAAAAAAAGGAAGTCCTAAGTTGTTTCTCATCTGCCCAGACAGACATTAGACATTAGTTGAGCGGAATAAAATCGCCCGCCGCAGCCACGGTTCCTCATTCGGGAGCGCGGCAGGTTTTTATTTTGACCAGTTGTCTTTGGCCTGCTCTTGGATGTCTAGGAACCATCTATGGAAACAGCCTGGAAATGTAAAAAAAAAATGCTGTCAAAAGAAACGACAGTGATTATCAACAGGAAATCTCCACAAATGGAGATGATGCAACAGGGCTGGATGACGTTTGCGAACTCTACGTGTGTAAAAATAACCGGAGGAAAGGCCAATCGAAGCTCTTTCAAATATCAGTTGTTCCTCCTAGAAAACTAAGGGCCTGACGATGACTTAAAATGACTAATCAAGCATTAAAATGAGGTAAAACAACTAAAAATCAAGACTTTTTTAAATTATTTTTTTCATTACCAGGATTCCCACAGACCTGGAAAACCTGGATAGATGAAGTAGCCTGATTTTAAAAATGTGATTGTAAGACCTGGACAAGTCATGCAAATTAGTAAAAAGGTTATTAGTAAAACTAAATTGCCATTTTTTGGCAAATTTTCTAGTTTACACAAGATCTTAAATATTTTATTGGGTCGAAGTTGTGACTTATCCTTCATTTTTATCCATTAAATCATAAAAAAACTGCAAAAGTCAATGGGACCTTTATCAAAGTTTGGAGTCAGAAAGGTTGAGAAGCACTGATAGAGATGAGTCTAAACAGAGACTTCTGATTAATATCCTGTTTTTCGGGAGAAAATGACCCCAGTTATTATTCAGTGGCCTATAATTTAAATAACATAATAATATTATTTTTGGCCCTATGAGAAAAATATATTTAAACAAAATGTGCTTAGTTTTCAAGTCACAATGAAAAGAAATGGTCTCAAATATATTTATTTATTTTATTTTGAAACATCACATGAATATGTCTCACATGTTAATCACATTTCTCACTACCTTAATGTGTTCAGGCCATTAACTTTGGATTTTTTGTACTTCTTGTTATTCTCAATACTGTATTTTCAGTAAAGCTGATTTGAAACCATATGTATTGTGAAAAGAGTCACTATTACATATAAATACCTTAATTGTTTATATATTTTTTTGCATTTAGAGCTGAATTAGATTCTTTTTTTGCATCCTAAAAAT